>NW_021826627.1:0-5000 GCF_006345805.1 Octopus sinensis | reverse complement strand
ACTTTATGGCATGAACTGCTCTCTCACTCAATAATAATAATAATAATAATAATAATTCAGTCGTGTTAGATGTTGACACAGTCATAAGAGAGCCTGAGCAAGAGCAAACATACAAATATTTAGGGATAAATGAAGGCTCTGGTATTCAGCATGCAAGCATGAAAGAGAAAATCAGGAAGGAATGTTATAGGAGAGTTTGTGCAGTCCTGAAATCTGAACTAAATGCACGTAACAAGGTGTTAGCTATAAATTCCTTAGCAGTTCCAGTTGTTACTTATCGCTACAATGTGTTGAACTGGAATATGAGTGAAGTAAAGAATATAGATAGGAAAATACGCAAGCTGCTGAGTTGTAATAGGATGCACCACCCAAAGGCAGACGTAGATCGCCTTTACCTTCCCAGAGCCCAAGGAGGTCGAGGCCTGATCCAATTTGAACTAGCTTGCAAAACAACCACAATTGGACTGGCCAAATATCTCGAAATATCGAATGACTGGATGCTAAAGCTCGTGGAAAATCACGAGAGACGAAAGAAGCTTCATTCTATCATCAAGGAAAGCAAAAAATTTGCTATTGATCTCGTGCAGGATACCCAAACTGAACAACCCGAGGGAAGTACGGCAGCTATTGTTGCAAAGAAGGTAAAAATAATGGCAACGAAAAAAGCGCACGAGCAATTGGCTGATAGGTGGGAGGAGAAACCTGCACGGCAAATATGTGGCCCGCAGCAAACAAGCTGATGTTGACCAGAAGCAAACCCATCAGTGGCTACGGAGCTCAGGGCTAAAAGCAGAGAGCGAAGGTTTCATCCTGGCTGCTCAAGATCAAAGCCTATTAACCCGGAACTACCAGGCCAATGTGATGAAAAATGGAGCAGACCCAAAATGCCGATTCTGCAACGACATGATTGAAACAGTGGACCACCTAATCTCTGGATGTAAAGTCTTAGCACCAGTGGAGTATAAATTAAGACATGACAGAGTTGGCCAATATCTCCACTGGCTAATAAGTCGGCATTACAATATCAAAACTGCTGACAAGTGGTATAATCACCACCCTGAGGCTGTAACTGAAGGAGAAAATTTAACCATTCTGTGGGACTTTCCAGTACATACAGACCGAACCATCAAGGCCAATAAACCAGATATTGTTGTGAAAAACCAAAACAATAAAGTTTGCTTATTGATCGACATGAGCATCCCCTGTGATCATAATATCTCGGCGAAAGAGTTTGACAAGCTCAGAAAATATAAAGACCTACTCATTGAAATTGAGAAAATGTGGCACCTCAAGGCGGTCACAATACCAGTGATCGTAGGAGCACTAGGAATGATCAAGAAGGGAACCGAAAATTATATGAGAATGATCCCTGGCTTACCATCCCTGCAAGAAGTGCAAAAGATTGTCTTAACTGGTACATCACACGTATTGAGAAGAGCATTGTCGATGTGAGAACTGTTGCTGCTCATGTATTTTAATTTAACTTTAAAAAAAAAAAATGAACGAACTACTGAGTTTGGTTTAATGGCCTACCAATGTATACTATGAGTTTCTTTGCCCTAGGAGTCGGGAAGACACTCGGCAAGAAATGGAAGCAAATTTGAAAGAAGGAAAAAAAAAGTAATAATAATAATAATAATAATAATAATAATAATAATAATGATGATAATAATAATAATAATAATAATAATAATAATAATAATAATAATAATAATAATAATAATAATAATAACAAAACAAAAGAGGGACTCATGAAAACCAAAGACATCCCCATTAGAAGAGGAATATTCCAGGGAGACACGCTCTCTCCACTCCTTTTCTGCTTGGCACTGTCACCTCTATCTGATATGCTAAATAGAACTGGATGCGGATATAAATGTTACGGCAAAACGATCAGCCACCTTTTATATATGGATGACCTAAAACTATACGCTGCAAATGACAAACAGCTGGAAACACTATTAAAGACAGTTCATGGATTTACCAAAGAAATAGATATGAAATTTGGATTAGAAAAATGCGCCAAAGTAACCATGAAAAGAGGAAAACTAGTTAAGAGTAACAACATCACACTAGATAAAACCAATGAAATAAAAGAATTTGACCAAAGCCAAACTTACAAATACTTAGGAATCCATGAACTAGATAAGACACAACACACACAAATGAAAGAGAAAATAAAAAAAGAATATTATAGACGAGTTAGATCAATACTAAAAACAGAGCTCAATGCTAAAAACAAGATAATAGGTATCAACACTTTAGCTGTCCCAGTTATAAGTTACAGCTACAATATCCTTAACTGGACACGAAATGAACTGTCCAAAATAGATAGGAAAACAAGAAAAATACTGACAGGATCTAGGATGCATCACCCAAAATCTGACATAGAAAGACTATATATACAACGTATAGAAAGTGGTAGAGGCCTTATACAGCTGGAAAACTACTATAAAATAACCACCATAGGACTGCAAAAATGCCTACTTCAGAAGGAAGGAAAACTGATCCAGATAGCAGCAAAACACGAGCAAAACAACAAACTGTTCTCAGTATTTAAGGAAGCTGACAAATACAAACAAGAAATCATACCACCTAATAAACACAAAGAAGAAGAAGAAGATGATGAAGAAACAACAAAAGCTATAAAACAAATGAAATCCAAACTAAAAATAGAACAGCAACGAGCCATGATAAAACGATGGCAAGAAAAACCCCTTCATGGTAAATACTGCACTAAACTAAACGCAAAAGAAATAGACAAAGATAAATCCCAGCAATGGTTGAGAAGCTCAGGACTCAAAGCAGAAACAGAGGGATTTTTAATTGCAGCACAAGACCAAAGCCTCCCCACCAGAAATTACCAAAAACATGTAATGAAAAGAAATATTACAAGTAACTGCAGAATATGTGGAGATGGACAAGAAACAATAAATCATATTATCTCTAGCTGCCCAGTCCTGGCTAAGAAGGAATATATTCACAGACATGACAGAGTTGGAACCTACATACATTGGAAGCTATGCCAACATTATGGAATAACAACAGAAAAAAGATGGTATAGGCACACACCAGAAAAGGTCACAGAAAACGAGAAAGCAATCATACTCTGGGATATGCCGATACACACAGATAGAGCAATTAAGGCCAACAGACCAGATATAGTTGTCAGAGATCATGAAGAAAAAAATGCATTCTAATTGATGTATCAATACCGGCAGATGACAACGTGTCTCTAAAAGAAATGGAGAAACTCTCAAAATACAAAGACCTGGAAATAGAGGTAACTAGAATGTGGAACCTGAAAACAGAAACAATTCCTATCATAGTAGGTGCATTAGGCATGATAAAAAAATATTCAGACAAATACATAACAAAAACACCAGGACTACAAAACATATAACATACAGAAAATTGCACTACTAGGCACTGCACACATCCTACGCAGAACACTTTCCATACAATAACCATCAGAGCATCACAACAAATCACAGCACATACCCAAGGCACACAGAGCTGCGCTCGGTAGTGAAGTGAAAGCACGCTAAAAAAATAAAACTACTGAATAATAATAATAATAATAATAATAATAATAATAATAATAATAATAATAATGATAACTTCTACTAAAGGCAGAAGGCCTGAAATTTGGGGAAGGATGATTAGTCAATTACAATGACCCCAGTGTTTCACTGATAGTTAATTTATTGACCCCTGAAAGGATTAAAGGCAAAGTCTACCTTGGTGGAATTTGAACTCAGAACATAAAGGTGAATAAAATGCTGCTAAGCATTTTGTCCAATGTGCTAATGTTTCTGCCAACTTGCCGCCATAATGATGATGATGATGATGATGATGAAGATAAAAACAATTTTGGTGAAGTGGAATATATAGTCCATTAATCAACCCCAGTACTCAACTGGTACCTATTTTACTGACCCTAACAGGATGAAAGGCAATGTCAGCTTCATGGTAATCAGAATTTGTAATGTAAAGTCAGAAGTAATGCTACTAAGCGTTTTGCCTGATGTGCTCATATTTCCGTCACCTTAACAACAATAACAACAACAATACTACTAATAAAATGTGCTGTTTAGCCCTTGGTCAACCCTGACTGCGAAGGCCTGAGATCAAAAGCATTCTAGCTGTGACCATCCTGTCTTTTTCCTATTTGCAATGACCATATAACTATGTGAGTTCACATGTCCTTGTTTTAAGATACGAGGCAGATGTGGCTGCTACATCTAACAGACCTAACCACCACATACACGATCTCTCATTGGTTCATTATTAGCTTGTGCAAATAAATAGACAGGAACAGTTTGACAGGACCCTGCTTAGATTTTCAGTAGACGCATCAGATAGCATTTTTATCTGATGTACTTACTACTACCACAGATAACTGTGGTTGTTCAATAGGATTGAGTATTGGGTATATCTATTGATGAGGGGGTCTATTCATATCCGTCCCTGTCTTCAGTCATCATATTGTTGTCAGAATCATAAGGACGCCTTCCTCACACTCATATTTGGGTATTTTAAACATGATGTAGCTAACCCCTCTCTCTGTCAAACCACAGTGGAAATCTTTCAAGGAAAGAGAGAGAGAGAGAGAGAGAGAGAGAGAGAGAGAGAGAGAGAGGAGAATGAGAGAATGAGAAAGTGCAAAATATAATGGTATTCCTTTCAGTACCTGATGTTGTATTGAAAGAATGAAAAAGCAAAGTTGACGTTGATGCGATTTGAACTCAGGGCACAGAATGCCAGAATGACTACTTCAATACATTCTAAGCAATCCGCTAACAATCCTGTCGAATCCCCAAGTAACAACTGGCAGGTATTTAATGCATGGAACATGCTTGGATGGAGTTGAAAGGCAAGAGGAGGTAATCCCTGTTTTTCTTTACCAGTGAGTGTTGCTAATTAAACCATCACCCATGTTGCTAATTGCACTTTAATTAGCAGATCGTTCGCAGTCATTATCTCCTGTGTTAACATTT
>NW_021826626.1:0-12363 GCF_006345805.1 Octopus sinensis | reverse complement strand
AGAGGTGTTGGAGATAGTGGAAGTGAAGTGGAGGGCTGGATGGAAAGATTGGACGAAAGAGAGGAAGGAATCTAGATGTTCGCAGGAGAGTGAGGTGGCACCGATAATGTCGTCAATGTAACGACCATATAGTTCAGGAGTGGGACCAGTGAAATTAGAGAATTTGGGCCTCGACATAGCCAACGAACAGGTTCGCATAGTTGGGGCCCATTCGCGTTCCATGGCCACTCCCGAGATCTGATGGTAGAACTCGCCCGCGAACGAGAAGCAGTTCAGAGTAAGGACAAGTTCGGCCAGACGAATGAGTGTGGAGGTGTCAGGTACAGGGTTAGAGCGGAGGTCAAGAAAGTGTCGAAGGGCCTGCAGTCCTTCGTGGTGAGGGATAACAGTATAGAGGCTTTGGATGTCCATAGTAAAAAGGATTTTGGAGGAGCCGGGAGAAAAGGAGAAAGAGTTGAAAAGCCGGAGAGCATGGTTGGTATCGTGGATGTGGGAGGGAAGAGATGCCACTAGGGGGGGCAAGGACACGGTCGAGGTATTTAGAGATGAGCTTCGTGGGGCAGTTACAGGCGGAGACGATGGGGCGGCCAGGGTTGTTGGGTTTGTGGATTTTGGGGAGGAAGTAAATGGTGGGGGTACGTGGAGTTCGCACAATTAGGTTGGATGCGGTGCGGGGGAGACGGGAGGACGAGATGAGGTCGTGGACAGTAGAGGATACCGTCTGTTGGTAGCTACATATATATATATATATATGCATACAATTATTACATATATATTATAGTCCTTCGGTTAAGTCTATTCTCGCAAAGGATGTTGTGACTCTCGCCACAACATCTCCCCTTTTTGAGATTTCAACTTCTGTAGAAAATGATTTTTTTTTTTGTTTTCTTTCTTTCCAACATCTCTCTTTTTGAAATTTTGCTTCCCTGAGGAGTTCAGTACATTTTGTGCTTAGGAATTATTTTTAAATGTTCAGTCTGTTTATATTTTCTGTTACTACTCCTTCTGGGCTCAATCTCTTTCGGTGCTGGGACATCGAACATGTCGTAAACCACTTCCATTGGAATTTCTTTCCTTTCTTCTATATGTCTGATTTTTAATTGATTTAGGTGTCGTTTATTCTCCCATCGTTAGCCTTTTATCAAATACATCATGTTTCCAATTCTTTTAGTCACTACACCATCCTACCAACTCTCTTTACTGTTCTTGTATACTTTGAAATGGTTTTCTGGACCGGGCAAGGCATTGCTACCTTGAGCAAGACACTTTATTTATTTCACGTTGCTACACTCTACTCAGCTGAAAATGGGTTCCAGCCGGTCGCTGCTGCAGCTTTCCCACCCTGGGCTCCGCGGAACTTCCTGGATGTTCCACTGAGCTGTGAGAGTCTCAACAGAGTTGCTCGACCTGCTAGAAATAGTAACCAAATCTCCCATAAATAATACTTCTTTTAGAAGAAGAGACACATTTGATACTGTTTTCTTAGATGTATTATACCTGAAACTAAGAAAGGGTAGTCACGGATGGAAAGGCTTCATCGGTCGACTTCGATGACCATTAGTTTGTTCGCTTAGCTTTGATCTGGGGCTAAGCAACCGCAACAAGAACAACTGTCCGTCAAGGCACACAGTCCGACTAGAGCGCTTCCACGCACTCCTATATACAGAAGCATCACTGGCGGGTGAGGAGTGGATGTCAATGTATACAGCACAGCTTGGCACATAAACAAAACAGATAACACAGGAGATAACACAACTGAAACAAAACAAAACCAAAGATAACACAACTAATGTTTCTATACAATCTAAACAGCCAACAACAACACGCCCACATAACCCACCGAGTGAACTACAATAATTCTCCTTCATATGTCACCCACATACACACGCATACATGAACGCCTATCTGCCTCGAACGCACGGTAAATGATCACCCCCTTCCCGTCTCTCTTCCTTCCACTCAGCAAACAAACACATTATACACATTATACAGACACAGAGACATATGTACACACGCATTTACATCAATAAAGAAAAAAATTTTTTAACTTTTACATGCTTCACGATTGAATGGTGAAACTAGGAAACTAGGAAGCATAGCTGCAACCTATGGAGGCACATGGCCTAGTGGTTAGAGCAGCGGACTTGCAGTCGAGGGATTGTGGGTTGGAATCGGGCAATGTGTGTGCTTATGAGCGAAACATCTAAGCTCCACGCGGCTCCGGCAGAAGGTAATGGCGAACTTCTGCTGACTCTTTCGCCACAACTTTCTCTCACTCTTTCCTCCTGCATCTTGCAGCTCACCTGTGACAGACCGGTGACGATAGTTAGGTTGTGAGTTCGATTCCCGGCGGCGCGTCGTGTCCTTGAGCAAGACACTTTATTTCACGTTGCTCCAGTCCACTCAGCTGGCAGCCTGGTCGGTCACATGATAACGTGATATATATATATATATATTCATACACATATTCATACAAGTTCAGATTTATCTCTGGATTATGATTGCGTATAGGTGTGAGTGCGTACATATTCATGTGCATGTGTGTAGGTGTATGTATGTGTATATATGTGTGCTTCGCAAGCACAGAACAATTGATGTACTCTTCCAGGAGTGGTGCCATACACAAAGGTTGTACTGTCATCTTTCGAAAATATTTTAGGCTTTGGTTAATTACGGACGTTTAGGATATCTTCAAAGTTACTGAATTTAGAAACTGACACACATAAATCTCTGTGTGTGTGTGTGTGTGTGCATGCGTGTGTGTGTGTGTGTGCATGCGTGTGTGTGTGTGTGCATGCGTGTGTGTGTGTGCATGCGTGTGTGTGTGTGCATGCGTGTGTGTGTGTGTGCATGCGTGTGTGTGTTTATAGAAATAAAGAGAGAGGTGTATTTATACACGAGGGGCTGCTGAAAAGTTCCTGGCTTTTGATAAAAGAATATACAGGAGGAATCAGTTAATTATGATTTTATTCAACATATTCCCCTCTCAGATTCACACTCTTATTGCAGCGGTCCTTAAGTTTTTCTAAGCCCTGTAAAAGAACCCAGAAGGTTGGGACTACAACCAGGCCTTTTTCGAGAGCCTTAAAGCCAGGAAATTTTCAGCCCCCCCCCCGTGTATATGTGCGAGTGTATATATATATACATACATACATACATACATGCATACATACATACATACATACATACATACATACATACATACATACATACATACATACATATGTACATATATATATATAGAGAGAGAGAGGAGTTATTTTATATACACATACATATATACGAGAGGGTACTGGAAAGTTCCTGGCTTTGCGTAAAAGAACGTACAAGAGGTTCAGTAAATTATGGTTTTATTCAACATATTCCCCTCAAAGATTCATACACTCACTGCAGTGATCCTTCAGGTTTTCTAATCCCTGTGAAAGAACTCAGAAGATTAGGCCTCCAACCAGCCCTTTCATGACACCCTTAAAGCCAGGAAATTTTCATCGTCCTATCGTATATATACACTTTAACTCTAACTAGTTTCAGTTGGAGAACTGCAACCCTCCTGGACACCGTCGTTAGCTTTGCTACACCTTTACTTCTTGAAACCTCTCCTGAATATGTGACATCTGGTGAATGAGGATCTTTGACACTGCTACCCTCATCCGCGTTTCGTGCCGTGAGGTAGGCTCATCTGGAACTCTTGACCAGAGAACCAGAGGAGATTCAGTTTTGTTTTGAAGACATCTGCATCCTCTTATGCAGATTTCCTTGGCTTTTGGGGAGGATACTGAAGAGCTGGAGGCCTTGAAACCAAAGTTATTGCAGTATCTTGTCCGGTGTCTTGGTGGTAATTTTGGGATCTTTGGCACTATGCAGTGTCACCCCGTTCTGCTGACAATAATCTGAGTTTGAGCCACCTTTTCTGGAGACCTTTCAAGTTAGAGACTATGAACAACTTGCAAAGAGCCATCCACAGCACTGCTATAGGAACAGGAATTGCCTCTGTTCGAGACAAGCTCTATAGGCACAGAAGTGTCAGCAGCCGAACCTGTCCGAAAGGCTTCTGGGTCGATGAAACCGTCCTGCATGCTATTATTCAATGGCCGAGCATTTGCGACTTGTGGGTTTGGGTCCAGCTGTCAGGTGTGAGTGAAATCCAACCCTCACTCGAGTCTATAGTGAGAATCGACGTGCCACCTTCCTTTGACAGACAAAGGAGGCTTATTTCCTCCCCTTGGTGACTATGGCAAAAGAAGTGATGTTGTGGACTTCTCAGAAAGATTTGAGGACAAGTATTTTTCTTTCTGGTCAAGGTCTCATCGGCTTCTTTCAGTGTCATTTGAAGAGGAAGGTAGAGAAGAAGGTGCTCAACGAAAATCGGAGGATACAGACGAAACTAGCGAGGCTGAACGAATCTACCCTGAGTATGTGTTAAGATCATTTCTACCGATTCTCTATAGAAATTATAACCAACACAGATTTTGTTACGTTTCGTATCCGACGTCGTAAACGTCGTAACAAAATCAGTGCCGGTTATGATTTCTATAGAAAATCTGAAGAGATTTCCTTAACAAGTGATGTAATAGCACTGCTAACACAGTAGTACGCGGTATTGACTTATAAAAACGTTCAATATACTTTGTTGCATAACGAAATACCGTGTACCTACAAGTCATTAATACTATCCTAAATATGTTTTTCTATGTAGGAGAAACGAAACAGGGTGTAGGCACTTTTGATATCTTAACTGTGGTAGACTTATCAGGGTTTTTATTGAAACGGGGCCCCTGAATTACCATGGGGTGGTCTTCCCTTCTTTTGGCAAATTCCTTGTAATTCTTTAATATTTTTTGTATTATTTCTGTTTGATGCAATGTAAATTTTATTTGTTACCTCCTTGTATTCCCTTCAACGCCACGGTCTTTAGTGACCAATAAAAGAAGGCATTGTTGTTGTTGCTGCTACTGATGCTGGTGCCGATGCTATTGTTGTTGTTGTTATTCCTCTTCTTACTTTTGTGGCTGATGTTGCTGTTGCTTTTGTTGTTGTTGTTGAGGCGAGCGAATGCTTAGTAGGATCGGTAGGACATCGAGTAATGTTGTCGGTGTTGGAGGTGGTGAGGTGGTAGCGTTGATGATGGTGGTGCTCTGGTATGAATGTAGGCGGTGGTGATAGTAGTAGCCTATCTAATGGTAACAGTAGCAACATGTGTGATGGGTAGTAGTAGTAGTAGTAGTTGTAGTAGTGGTGGTGGTGGTGATAGTAAAGGTGGTGGTAGTGGCGATTGTAGTAAAGGTGGTGGTAGTGGTGATGGTGGTGGTGGTAGTAGTAGTAGTAGTAGTAGTAGTAGTAGTAGCAGCAGCAGCAGTATGTCGAGGTGAGTATCTCGGTGGTAGTGGTAAGTTCTCTACTACCGCTACTACTACTACTACTACTACAACCCAAACCACAAAGGTCACTGACTTAGTGAAAAGGTCAAAAGTTCATCGCATAAACATAGACGGATATTCTAGTCGTGAGTCCAGAAGTGATGTTTCCTGATATTGGTGTGTATGGCGACCTCTGTTGGCGATGCTGGTATATAAAACCGGAAGAACCAGTTTTCAGCCTCCATTTTGTGTTGCATTCGTTGCATTTTGCATGAGTTCTGTTGCAGGTTTATGGTGCACTTTGCACAGACGCTGATCTCGTATGCTTTTTTGGTCATCTTTTGTCTGGTGCGATCGGGTTTTATTTCTGGATATTAATGGGGTTTTGGAGGGGCTGTTGATGATGATGATGATGATGATGATGATGATGATGATGAGGATGATGATGACGACGACGACGACGACGACGGTGATGATGGTGGTGGTGGTGGTGATGATGGTGGTGGTGGTGGTGGTGGTGGTGGTGATGATGATGACGATGATGATGATGATGATGACGATGAAGACGACGACGACGACGGTGATGATGGTGGTGGTAGTGGTGGTGATGGTGGTGGTGGTGATGATGATGGTGGTGGTGATGATGATGATGACGATGACGATGATGACGACGACGACGATGATGATGATGATGGTGGAGGTGGTGGTGGTGATGATGATGGTGGTGGTGGTGATGATGGTGATGATGATGACGATATTGATGACGGTGGTGGTTGTGCTGATGTGATGATGATGACGACGACGAGGAGGAAGAAGAAGAAGAAGAGAAGGGGAGGAAAATGATGATGATGACGACGATGATAACGATAATAACGGGGGCGATTTAAACGATAATGAAGAGGAGGAGAAGGAGGAAGAGGGGCATGGGCAGAAGCAGGAGGACGTCGGTGGTGGTGGTGATGATGATGATGGCGACGACAGCGCCAACAACGGCGGCGGATGTAGTTGTAGTGGAGGATATAAATCATTTGTATCACATTTTCACAACAGAGTTTGAAGCCCGTTCATGGTCATCCGACCTGCTAGAAATAGCAACTAAATCTCTCTTAAAATCAACAGATCTGCTGTTTTCGAAAACAATAAGGGCAAGTTAGATTATGTAATCCTAGCCACGCTAAACTTGAAGATGAAAATATGACGAGATGGCCACGATAGGAATGCTTTTGATCACGGTCATCCGACCTGCTAGAAATAGCAACTAAATCTCTCTTAAAATCAACAGATCTGCTGTTTTCGAAAACAATAAGGACAAGTTAGATTATATAATCCTAGCTACAGTAAACTTGAAGACAAAAATATGACGAGATGGCCACGATAGGAATGCTTTTGATCATTGGTCTGTTCAATATGAGTTTAGTCGGAGCAACAAGAGAAACATCACACACACACACACACACACACACACACACACAAACTGAAAGATATATTTATATGTGTGCATTGACCTACTAAGATAATATAGACCTAGATATGCATCTATAAAGGCGGCGGAGGCCTGACTGCAAGGCCTTTTATCACAGATCTTCTCAACCGGAGCTGACGAGCAGCTAAAGAGTCATTATATATAGGAATATATATATGTCTATATGTACATGTATATACATGTATATGTAAGCATATCTATCTATCTATCTATCTATCTATCTATCTATCTATCTATCTATCTATCTATCTACTTATATATAGAGAGAGAGGTGTAATAGATAGATAGATAGATAGATAGATAGGTAGGTAGGTAGGTAGGTAGATAGGTAGGTAGGTAGGTAGGTAGGTAGGTAGGTAGATAGATAGATAGATGATAGATAGATAGATAGATAGATAGATAGATAGATAGATAGATAGGTAGGTAGGTAGGTAGGTAGGTAGGTAGTAGATAGATAGATAGATAGATAGATAGATAGATAGATAGATAGAAGATAGATAGATAGATAGATAGATTAAGATATATATATATATATATATTGATATATATATATATATTGGTTTGAGGCTATAGTAGAAGACACTTGGCCAAGAAGCCACACAGTGGGACTGAACCCGGAACAATGTGATTGGGAAGCAAGCTTCTTACCACACACCTGCGATGTTTATGTTCATATTTACATTTATATGTCTATATGCAAATAGACAGACAAACAGATAGACAGACAAACAGATAGATAGATAGATAGATAGATAGAAAAAATACGTATATGCATAGTACATGCATACAAGCATACACATATACATACATAGAGAGGTGTACAAAGGAACAAGCAGAGTAAATATGGCGCGGTATCTAAATATATTAACGATTTGACTTCGAATTGCACTGCTTAAAATTTCGCGCGCGCGCGTACACACACACACACACACATCACAAACACAACACAAACACACACAACACAAGCACGCACAAATACACGCAGAAAGAGAATTGTTTAAAACCGAGTAATTCTTAGATGTCAGTGACATGATAAATGATATTAAATGGATGAAAATTTGTTTTTTTTAAAAGCACGTAAATATCAAAAACAAAAGTGAAAACGGAAAGCTAAACAAGAACCAAGTATTTGACGAAAAATCAAATAAACAGAATATGAATTCTGTTCTTAACGTCGTTGTTTCATTTCAAAGAGAAAGATAACTCTGGGCGTTTTTCTACCTTGTTTGGCATCTTCAGCTGAAGAGTCACCCGATCGTGTCTTCTGAAGTGTTGAGTATTGAATCACTAAGTAACGTTATATTTAAAGAAATGCATATCGTTTGTGTCGAGAATAAGAAAGGAAAAGACGGAGATAAAGTGAAACAGAGAGAGAGAAAGAGAAAGAGAGAGAGAGAGAGAGAGAGAGAGAGAGAGTGTGTAATTTAAATATTAATATTTCTAATTTCGTTCAAAAATGATTTTATCTGTCAATGATTCTCAGAGAGAAAATATGGAGCTAGCAACATCCCCTCTCGCTTTTCTCTCTTTCTCGGTGCAATGCTAATCAAGTTCGCAAGATAATCGTTTATGCCTTTGTAATTTTGGTTTTCTTGTATATGTATGAATATGTATGTGTGTGTGTGTGTGTATATATATAATATATAATATGTGTGTGTGTGTATATATATATATATATATATATAATTATATATATAACATAATATATATGTATATATATATATATATATAAATTTGGGGATATATTTTATCTCTAATTTAATTTACTTATATATATATATATATATACACACATATATTATATATATATATTATGTATATATATAATATATATATATATTAATATATATATATATAATATAATATATATGTATGTATATATACAGACAGACAGACGCAGGCATTCATGCATACATACAAACATACATATTTACATACGTACATACATACATACATACTATGTTCAAACATTTTCCATAAATTTAAAAGATATAGATAGAAAGATAGATAGATAGAGAGAGAGAGAGAGATGGATTGATGGAGAGAGGGAGGGAAGAGGAGAGAGAGATAGTAAGGAGAGATGTTGTGTGGTAAGTTTGCTTCCCAACCACATGGTTCCGGGTTCAGTCCCACTACTTATCACCTTGCACAAGTGTCTTCTGCTATAGCATTGGGTCAACCAAAGCCTTGTGAGTGGATTTTGGTACACGGAAACTGAAAGAAGCAGTTGTGTGTGTGTGTGTGTGTGTTGTGTGTGTGTGTGTGTGTGTGTGTGTGCGCACGGGGCTATGTATCTACAGATTTAGAAAAATAACTAGAAATTCTAGGAGTTTTTTTTTTTAAGAAGGGCAAAGGAAACTGACGCAAACTCCCCAAATTCAAAGTTTTAGCAGGGCAGGGAAAATTCGTAGGCATTCCGAAGATTCTCCACCTGAGATTCTTTAAATAATTCCGTGAGAGAGTTGAGAATATTCTGCACAATGAACTTGGCATGACGGTGGTTTCTTCTGCTCGGCGGGTGCCACGTCTTCAGGCCCTGATCAAAAGCACACCGGGCTGATCACATCACTAGAAAATCTGACATTGTTTGAGGCAAATCCAGCTTGTTTCCTAGAATATTACCTAACCCAGGATGAGTTAGGTTCATCCCTTTGAGCCTGAGAAAAAGACCTAATCTATGCAGAAGAAACAGGCCACCTCGTTTACTTCAAACAAAGCCAAGGTTGCTTCATCAGCAGGGATGGTGATTGCCTCTGTTTTGTGGGGTGCAAAAGGCATTGTATTTATAGATAAGCTTCAAGAGGGCCACAATGGACAGTACTATACCAAGTTGCTGAAGCAGTTACAAAAAGGCTATCAAGATCAAACGTCCTGGAAAACTGACGAAAAAGACGATGCTACAGCAGCCAAGGCCTCCGTTTCAATAGCTGCTGTGGCATGAATATGGCGTCCTGTTTCTCCTGATTTGGCCCCCACCTGACTATCATCCGTTCTTGGCTGGGAAGCAGTGTTTGCAGTGATGATGACGTCATATCTGCTGTTGATGACTATTTCGAGCAGCAGGATGAAAGCTTCTTCGCCGATGGGATCCAAACACAGCAACACTGATGGAAGGAGTGTGCGGACTGCAAGAGGGGTGGGGGGAGGACTATGATGAAAATAAACCTCATTTGATCACATTCCATGAGAGTAACTTGGTCAGCCTATGAACTTTTCAGTCGTAAATAAACCTCAAAGAAAAACATTAATACTTACATACATACTCATTCACACACACATACATACATACATACATACATACATACATACATACATACATACATACATACATACATACATACATACATACATACATACATACATACATAGACGCGTGTATATATAAAAGCGCATATACACATGAACATATATATGTGTGTACATATATACACACATATGTGTGTGTGTACGTATGTGTACATATATGCACATACATATATATACACACACATATACACATATATGTATATGTGCATGTAATATATCTATTATATATATATATATATATATATACATTATATATATTGTATATATATATAATATATCTATATTATATATACTATATATATATATATATATATATATATATATATACATACGTATATATATATATGTATGTATGTATGCATGTATATCTGTGTGTGTCTGTGCATATGTGCCTGCTTGTATACGTACGTTTATATGTATATGTATGTATGTATGTATGTATATATTCCTATATGTGTGTTTGTGTACATGCAATACTTGCATATAAGCCTGTATGTATGTATGTACGTATATATGCATGTGTGTGCGTGCATGCCTCTGTGTGTGTGTGTGTGTGTGTGTGTGTGTATGTGACGTCATGTGCTGCTAAGATGGCGAAGCAACAACACCTCGTCTCTGACGTCACCGCATCAAACTATATCCAAGAAAGACCGGACATTCGCTAAAAACTCTTCCGACGTCATTGACGTTGGAATTGGGTAGCGGCGGGTGGCGGGGGGAGTGACGTCGGAGTGGCGGGGATGTCGATGCCGATGGTAATGATGGTCATGATGGTGCTGCAGTTGTTATTGGTGGTGGTGCTGGTGCTGGTGGTGATGGTGATGGTGGTGGTTGTGTTGTTGTTATTGTTTGTGTTGGTGATGGTAGCGGCGGCGGCGGGGGGGACAGGTATTGATGGTGGTAGACGCATTGGTGGTGGTGGTGGTGGTGGTATTTGGCTCTGTTATTATTCGCCGGGTAAAATGGTTTGTGGCATTTTGTCCGTCTTTACGATCTGAGTCCAAGTTCCACCGAGGTCGACTTTGGCTTTCATTTTTTCGGGGTCAATGAAATAAGTACCAGTTATACACTGGGGTTAATGTAACCGACTAATCCCCACCCCCAAAATGTCAGCCCTTGATCCTATAGTAGAAAGGATTATTATTATTATTATTATTGCTAGTAGTAGTGGTAGTAGTAGTAGTAGTAGTAGTAGTAGTAGTAGTAGTAGTAGTAGTAGTAGTAGAAGTAGTAGTATCATATTTATCATCGTCGTCGTCGTCATCATCATCATTTTATTATTATTATTATTATTATTATTATTATTATTATTATTGCTGTTATTATTAGTCAATTAGTCAACCATTTAACCAATTAACTAATCGATTGTTAATGATAATGGAAAATAAAAAAAATGCCTAAAATTAGTCTTAAAAGTAAAAAAAAAAAAAAGAATTTTAAAAAAGATAAAAATAAAACTATGTAAATGCAAGAAGTTCTGAGACTAAATACGTTGTTGTAGCTACATGAATCATGAACCGAAAATGCAAAACCTTTGACATTTATTTAGTTATATGAAAAGAATCGTTGTCTGGTGTAAGAACTATGCTAAACAAGTGGATGCCAAGCTTATTCAGGTACGAAACACTTATACGATAATTAGTGAGCGCATATTCATATTATCCTTTAACGCCTCAAAGACAGAACGCATTATATACAGAACAGTACTACTAACAAATCCCCCAAAATAACAGTCGAAATAGTATACTGTATAATCCTCCATATAGTTTAAATGGTGTCAGGATTTCTTTTAATGTCATAAATGAGCATTTCCCTGCAGACCATAGATATCAAAAGATATTTGATAGAAATAGTTTTACGGTCAGCTATCGTTGCATCAAAAGGTTAGCTTGTTCAATAATGAATACAATCAGGTAAAAACTGCCCAGCACAAACACACAAAATCCTTCTCCGCCATATAATTGTAATAACCCCAATATCTGACCTCACAGTGGCATGAGTCCTTCAATGTCATTAGATTATTCGGTAAAGTTCTTTCTTGAAAACAGTAGTGGAACCATAAGTCATGTAGAACATATTGAAAATCGCTCTAAAAAAGATTTTCGCAACATATGAATACACTCAGAAAGATGTTCCACCCCTTTCACTGCCCAAATATATCTGGAACTTAAAAGATGAAAATATTAACGGTTATAAAATCGATGTGTCTTAATTAGA
>NW_021826625.1:7500-12402 GCF_006345805.1 Octopus sinensis | reverse complement strand
CAAGTAAGATACGGTAGTTATTATTTGTAATTCTGTATTTGTGTTCAGTAATTGGTTACCAGACGATTTTGTAGTCATGCAGCGAACGACACCCATTAAAAAGTTCCAATCACATTAGTAAGCTACCTCTCTTTCTTTGTGTTTGAGATAAATATAATTCAGGTGGTGTATTCTGAATTTAGGAATCATTTTTATTGCACCTCTTCTTGTTCTGCGAGATTATTTCGCCTAAAATTGAAAATATACTCTTTTACTCTTACTCTTTTACTTGTTTCAGTCATTTGACTGTGGCCATGCTGGAACACCGCCTTTAGTCGAGCAAATCGACCCCCCAGGACTTAGTCTTTGTAAGCCTAGTACTTATTCTATCGGTCTCTTTTGCCGAACTGCTTAGTTACGGGGACGTAAACACACCAGCATCAGTTGTCAATCGATGTTGGGGGGACAAACACAGACACACAAACATACGCACACACACACACACATATATACAGACATACGACGGGCTTCTTTGAGTTTCCGTTTACCAAATCCACTCACAAGGCTTTGGTCAGCCCGAGGCTATAGTAGAAGACACATGCCCAAGGTGCCACGCAGTGGGACTGAACCCAGAACCATGTGGTTGATGAGTAAGCTACGTTACCACACAGCCACTCCTAGGCCTATGTAATTTATTAGAGAACGCTAGAATATTGATAGCTATGAACATATTCTTTACATTTCACTTTGTCCCAAGCATTTATCTAATGCGTATGCAGTATTGCTTCAGAGAATTTTCTTCTGCGTGTTTTGTATACTGTTTAGTTAATTGATTTCTAAGTATCTGTAAATCTGAATTCTAATTCAATTATCTCTATTTCTTTATACGGAATATTATCAGTGCCTATAATTAATTTGATTTGACACAATTTGCAATCCAAATTTCATATCAGTTCATCTATTAGCTCTGTGTACAATCTGTAGCAGTGTTTCTACTTTATCATCTGCAGTGTACTACTTTACGACGTCTATATACACAAGATTACTCTTTCTTCCACAATAGCATTTGTATCTGATCCTAGACTGGTTTAACATGTTGGTTAAATGTTTTAGATGCAGACAGAAGTTAAACAAAGATTGCGATCACATTTGGAATATTTGTCACATGGGGTTAGTTTTATTAATCTTTCTTTTAACTCTATCAGCAAAATTCTAGGCATTTATCCATAAAGTGTTTAATACATCTATTGTCAAATAGAACGGCTTCACTTAAGGTTAAATATCTAAATTTCATTCTGTGCCATACTTAAACCTTTCCTCTTTAAAACACATCAGTTATCGCTTTTTAATCTCGATAGCTTTATTAGACTCTACAGCATCTTTTCTGCTCTTCTGAAAAATATCCTTTTTCTCCAAATGTTTATTTTTCCATTCCGATATTATTTTTCCTCTTCGATATTATAATCAAAACTTTGTAAATTGCAGAAAAAGAGATTATGGTTGTACAGAAATTAAAATGGCTTCCTTTTCAGTGAGTCGCTCAAGTGTTGTCTGTAGCGCCTTTACTATCGCATCTTCATATCATATTTCTGTTCGCACATTCCATAAGAGACTGAAGTTGTGGATATTGTAATTTCTTGATGCTTTCAACTTCGTTCCTACTAGAGTTGGGCTACTTCTGTGTTTTTCTTTCTTTTTTTTTTTTGCTGTGGAAATATTTGGCCCCCATCGTGACTTCGTTGGACAAATTTCTCTGAATATTTCTTGTATTTCTCTTGTTCTAAATTTTAAACTGATTTCTATTATATTTCAATCAAGGTCTTGCTAAAATCATTTTGAGATTAAATCGAACTGACTGTTTTGTCTAAATACTTACGGGTAATATTTAAAACCGATGAATTTCTTTGCGATCTATTAACATCTCATGTTTCAGGCATTCTTTGATTTTAGCTATTTCTAACACATATTTTATATTCCCGTAATATACACATTCCATATTCCTGTAACATTTGTCTCTTCTTTCGCTGTTGATTATTTTTGTTGTTATTGATTCCATGAAGGATTGCAAGATTTAGCCATTTATCTTTTCGTTATATGTTTCTGTTCCATGTTCTTTGAGTTGAGTTTTGATATTCCTATATAAATAGATATGACAGAGTAACCAAATTCCATTCGTAACTTCCATATAACTGTTCAATGTTATTTCGTTTAACTAAAGTCATGTTCTTGTATGGTTTCAATCAGTCTTTGATGGCCGCCAGATTTTGCGTTCTTTGCCGTTGTTACTATTTCTCTATTGAATTTTATCCTTGGGGAGTGCATTTGCTGATTCACAGGAATATTCCTACTGGTTTTAATTCTTTTATTATTTCTCTTGAAATTGTCATGTTCATGATTTCGACATTTAGAATTTCATAATAAATTTCATATTTTGAAACCTTTCTCTTATTCACTTTCCATTTTTTGTTCGTTTTTTTTTCTAGTTCGTTCCTTTGTTGGACAGTAGAGTTTTTAGTTTTGTGTTGTTTTATTCTTTAATTTCTTTACTTTACGTTCTTCGTCTACAGTGGTGCCCAAAAGCTTGGAACATTTTTCAAATTTTAAATTGCTATGCCCAAGTACGATTCGATTCAAATATTTACAACATAGAGATATACTTACCTACTAACTGATCCAAATGTTCAATATCTAAATGAAAAAAAAATAGGAAAAAGAAAAGATGTAGTTCTGGAACCATTTTCCCACTTTTAATACAACTCTTTGGCACTTAATCTTAAAAATTCTAATTTTCATACCGATGTTCCAAAATTTGCGCCGCAACTCTATCATCACCGTTTATGGACTCAGAGCTTACTTCTTTATTTTACTCGTTCATTTATCATTCGTGATGTCGGCTAGTGGTCTTTTTGGTGTTTTAATAACTGGTTTCTTTAGGTTATGCGAGCTGGTGAGTTTGCAGAAACGTTAGCAAGCCGGGCGAAATGCTTACCGGTATTTCGTCAGCTGTTGCGTTCTGAGTTTAAATTCCGCTGAGGTCGACTTTGCCTTTCATTCTTTCGGGGTCGATAAATTAAGTACCAGTTACACACTGGGGTCGATATAATCGACTTAATCCCCTTGTCTGTCCTTATTTGTCCCGTCTACGTTTAGCCCCTTGTGGGCAATAAAGAAATATGGTTTCTTTTGGTTTCCATATACCTCTTCTTAGATTATCGCTATTGTTCCCTTGTTCCCCGTTTTACTCTGACTAGGAATAGTAACGCCAGCCCAATTAGGGGTTTAATTAGCATGTCATGGAATTGTCACCGGAAGGAATCAGATCCACTAAGACCTCAGCAAGCCAAGAACAGATGATGCCGTTCAGCTCTTTAGCTGCTCATCTGAAAGAAGGTGACTCCATACAAATCCTAGATCCTGATAACTATTGGTGTCGTGGTACTTGTTGTACCACACCAGCGCAAATGTAGAGGACGGGAGCGTGGGACCGTCTCTGTACACTGCACACACACTATAACAATATTTATGGTGCAGGTTGTTCAGCAAACCAAGCCACCAGAATCAACACAATCACAATTTAAGAACACTGCACAGTTGCATCATCTTGAGCCATCATCTGTCGAAGCGACAACAGAATTCATACCATCTGCTATCTGAAAATACACTTTCGGCCTCGGTTTGGGGGTAGAATGTAGCTGTAAAATATGCATCGAGAATAGTAACATATTCTCCTTGTGTCCATTTATAATTGTTATGCTTCAAAGGAATAAAGACAAGTGTTGAGTCTGGCCCTTAATTAAACCAGTGACTCTCAACCTCTTTTTTTTACCTATGGACCCCTCTGATTCGTATTTCCTGGAATGCACACTTCATAACCATTAGATTGATTTTTTCTAAATTCCTTTTATATTTTGATAAATAAACTAGCAGTATCGCCCGGCGTTGCTCGGGTTTGTAAGGGAAATAACTATATAAGCATTTTTAGAGAGTTATAGCCAAAAAATAGCAAAAAAAATGCATTAAAAATGAAAAAAAAATGATGGTAAATTTTTTTTTAAATCGTTGACTCATCGTAGACATTTTTAGAGAGTTACTTCCCTTATATAATATCGAAAAAAATGCATTAAAATAGAAAAAAGTGATGGTAATTTTTTTTTTTAGTCGTAGACTCATCGTAGACGCGCGCTAATACACAGAAGGGCTCGATATGAATCACGACTATAAGATACCCGGTTTTGGTTAAACTGCCCCGCAAAATGTGGGAGTAGTTAGGAATCTAAATCGTAGGAGACAGACACACAACTTCACTTTTATATATAAAGACTAGCAGTATCGCCCGGCGTTGCTCGGGTTTATAAGGGAAATAAATATATAAGCATTTTTAGAGATGTAAAGTATAATAGCCATCTCAATATGGCTAACCACAAAGGGGGGGGGGGTATTGTAGCTTTTTACGTTCTGAGATTTAATAATTTTTTAGAGAGTTACTTCCCTTATATATGCCAAAAATGCATTAAAAATGGGAAAAATTGATGGTAATTTTTTTTAAGTCGTAGACCCATCGTAGACGGGCGCTAATACCCAGAAGGGCTCGATATGAATCACGACTATAAGATACCCGCTTTTGGTTACACTGCACCGCAAAATGTGGGAGTAAGGAATATAAATCGTAGGAGACAGACAGCACACAACCTCACTTTTATATATAAAGATATTAGGAATTGTATAAGACAAATTGTTAAAACGTTTTGTGTACTGCAGAAGCATAACCAATCTTTTGTCCATATAAATTCTCACACCAAAATCTTGTATGGACTCGCAATGGGTCAGATGGACGCAGGTTGAGAAGCACTGATTTATACTGTCAGGATTTTTTATTGGGTACCACTTCTACACCGAGTGCCATTTCACTGTTGCTAACGCAGT
>NW_021826625.1:0-2500 GCF_006345805.1 Octopus sinensis | reverse complement strand
TTATCCACACACAAACACACACACTATATATATATCGTATGTGTGTGTATATGTATATATGTATTGATAGCTGTATATGTTTATGTGTATATCTGTGTATATTTAATTGTACGTATAGACGATTATGTACATATATATATATATATATATTCCTATATGTATGTGTGTATGTATTTATGTATATATGTATCCTTACAACAGAGATATATGAATGAATATATAGAGATAGATTATATCAATATACAAATGTACAATTACATTAATGTCTGTACATATATGCCTGTGTGTCTGCATATATATATATATATTTATATATACACGAATCAATTATATACAGATATATCATATAATATATATATTATATATATATATATATTATATATGTATGTATATATATATATATATATGTATGTATATATATATATATATATGTATGTATATATATATATATAATATATAGTGTATATATATATATATATATATATTATATATGTATGTATATATATATATATATATATATGTATGTATATATTATATTATATAATATATATATATATATATACATATACATATATATATATATATATATGCATACATGCATACATACACCATATTACATATATACATAAATACATACATACATACATACATATATACATACATATATGTATACATGCATACATGCATTTATGTATATATATGCATCGATAAATGCATCCTCACGTGCATTTTGCCGGGTGTTTTTTTTTTCTCAGCTTCCAATATCTAAATTTTGGAGTTTGAGAAAAGAAGGTGCTTATCGGATGTTACAGACACAGCATGAAAATACACACACACACACACAAACATACATGCACGCACGCACAAACACACACACAGATACACAGACGCACGCATGCATGCATATAAGCACACGCATATATCTATGTATGTATAAAGTGTCTGCTTAACTCTCATACAGACGGATAGACAGATGGACAGACAGACACACAACACACACACACACACACACACACACACGCAGACAGTGTGCACTGAAAGTGACTTTGGTGGGGTGATGTTCACACAAGCAGACAAGCGATGAAGAACATCTCAAAGACAAACAACAACATATATAGATTTCCCATGTCTACATGGAATCAAAGACACATGTTTGCTTACATGTAAAGATACCTACATGCAAAGGTAGATACGTACATCCTACAGGCATATATATATATATATTATATATATTATATATAGATATATATATATATATTAGATATATATACATATATATATATATATATATATATATATATATATATATATATATATATATATATATATATATACATATATATATATATAGGGAGAGTTTATGAAAAATACAAAAGACGAAGACAGGTGGTGTAAAAACAAACAGATGTATTAGTATAACGCTCAGGAATAGAAAAGGTCTTTTACGTTTCGAGCCTACGCTCTTCTACAGAAAGGGACACACACACACACACCACACATATATATATATTATATATTATATATATATACTTTATTTTAAGCAGCAGAAATTCAACAAAATCTGTTACTCTGAGTTTTCTTGCCGTTCATCAGCAGTTTTTTGCTAGAATGGAACATATATTAATTCAATCTATACTCTTACAAACGCTACACCTTTAAAAAGAAATGGACTTGTTTGATTGGCCCTTTAGAGAAAACGGTCAATCTTCGAGCGATAAACAAAAAGGTCAAAATATTGTATATTTATATATATAAAAAAAAATAAAAAACTTATAAAAATTATAAATCCGAGAAAAAACGAGGAAAAAACCTATTGCCGTTAATGAAACATTACAAATTAATGCATAGAAATTAAACCTGTTATAAATACTGCAATACATATTTATATTAAAATCCACATATATCTCAACATACACAAAAGGATGCGCGTAAACGCCACACATACATACATACAGCAGCGTATGAATATGAATCTAAATTATACACATAAAAGCATGTGTACATATATTCACGCAAACCGTCTCGCACGCAAGCTAAAATTCATCTATGTAGCAATTCTCATATACTGAGCAAGGAGGGGGAACGAAGAAAGGGAAAGAGAGAAAAAGGAACGAAGGAGGGGTGGGAAAAAACTTGTAACGATGATATTGGCATCTATAGAGGCCAGTATACATACACAAGTTTGAATTGAACATATACATACCGTCGTGTGTATGCGTGCTTAAGCACAAGCATACTTTCACTTACACATACACAGATACGCATGCTTACAAATAACATATGCTTTGCTATACACAAACTTATATAAACATTCTAAATTTGACAACATTGCTCTTTTTAAAAAACATTGCTTTTAAAAAATGGGTGCTTTAATAAAAAATATACGAAAGACATATAAAATAAAATAAACATCCTATTTTGGGTCATTTATAAATAATCAAGGTAATATAAATAATCAAGGTAATCCTATGCAATACAATAACATGAAGAAAGTTTGTAG
>NW_021826624.1:0-12304 GCF_006345805.1 Octopus sinensis | reverse complement strand
ACAAAGTAAAGTCCTGAGGTCGATTTGTTCGACTATAAGGTGATGCTCCAGCATGGCCGCAGTCAAATGACTGAAACAAATAAAAGAATAAAAGAATATATCATGTCGTGTAATATTGTGGAATTCTGTGTTCGCATAGTTGTGAACATTGGTATATTGGAATCGATATTCTTAAACTCCTTGACAAATACATAACTAGTTAATTACACGTTGCTTTCATCTGATATAATGTTGTGAAATTCAGCACCTCATTGGATGTGTGTCTCTTGTTAAATTATAGGAAGCATCGTCGAAAACAATTTATTATAGATACTGATTTTAGAATTTGTTACTGACGTTAATATAATTTTCGGGTGTCATTACTAGATTCTACAGCAGTGTTTTCTCAACATGCAGGTATACAAGGATATTCAAGGTGCGGGTATACCAGTGATATTCAAGTTTCGGCTTAACTGCTATCATCATGATTTGATGGCTGGTAAGACAAGACTTCGAAGTCGGTGTCAACCTACATCTCCCTTGTAAAGATTAATAAATATGTGCTCATATTAACAACGTGAAGGCACATGGCTTAGTGGTTAGAGCGTGGGGCCCACAATCATGGAGTAGTGAGTTCGAATTTTAGACTGGACTGTGTGTGTGCTCTTGAGCAAGACACTATATTTCCCATTGCTCCAGTTCACTCAGCAGTAGAAATGAGTTGCGGCGTCACTGGTGCCAAGCTGTATCGGCCTTTGCCTTTCCCTTGCATAACATCGGTGGGGCGCGGAGATGGCAGCGCAGTATACATGGGTGGCTGCTGGTCTTCCATAAATAAACTTGTGCCTCGGAAGTTACAGATTACACACACCCATATACATGCATGTGTGTAGTTCTCTCTCTCTCTCTCTCTCTCTCTCTCTCTCTCTCTCTCTCTCTCTCTCTCTCTCTCTCTCTCTCTCTTCTCTCTCTCTATATATATATATATATATATATATATATATATATATATATATATATATAGATAAAATGAGGAGTAGATAGACAGCCGACAACTAATGAAGGGTCGTCTTTATGTTACTTGTCCTGTTTTCTATTTGTTTTTCTCGTTGTTTGCGTATTGAACTCATTGTTTTTTCGTATTTCATGTTGTTATACTGTTGGTGACGTCCTGTACCCATATATACATGTGTTTGCGTGTATGTATGTATATATATATATATATATACATAGGTACTTTGAAAAAATATTTGTAGATTTTCAGAGTATAGCTTTAGTTAAAATGACGAAGTTCTTTGACTTGAAAATTCACATGTTCTTTCTGTTTGCTAAACCTACCATAACATATTTAACTTCCATTATTTTACCTTTCCCGGCTGTTGTTGCTTAGCCCTAGGTAACCGAGTATGCTCGATTTAGTATATCTATTGATCTAAACGCCTTTCTTTTTTGCCATGATAATTACGTGCTTTCAGCGGTATCTTTAGGGTTGTGTTATCTAATATATCATCTCAGGCGGTTTGTTGGCAGAATCGTTAGTACGTCGGGCAAACCGCTTAGCGGCATTTCTCCCATCTTTACTTACTGCGTTCAAATTCAGCCGATGTCGACTTTGCCTTTCATCCTTTTAGTGTCGATAAAATAACTATTTATCATGTAGCGGGCTCGATGTAATCGACTGCCTCCTTTCCTCAAAAACTGCTGGTCTTGGGCCAAAAGTTTGGAACCATTATTTAATATATCATGTTCTTATGTAAGACTTTGGTGCGAGATTTGATAGAAATTTAGGGTTATTTTTATGTCACTGAATCACCAGGCACAGGCTGCCCATTAGTTCAGGTGACGTAGGGTACCATGGTACTGTAGTAATCATAAATCTTTCTCCTAGAGACAAAATGCCTGACATTTCGGGGAAGAGAGCTAATCGATTACAACGACCCCCAATGCTCAGCTGGTACCGATTTCATCAACTCCTGTGTTCACTTGCTACTTATTTAATCCTTTAGCATTCGCATTACTCAGTCAAATATTATATTTATTCATTCATGTTGTTTTCAGCTAATCATTTATCATCTTGAGGTGTTGAGATTCTGATGATATGATTGTATATTTTCAAAATGACATTGTAGGGTTGGCGTGAGAGGCAAGATCTGGCCAGTATGAACATAAAACAAGCAGAATATTTGGGCCAGATATGGCAGGATTAAATGCTGAAGGGTCAATCTACACCTGTGCTCAACCGGTACTTATTCTATCGCCCCCTGTGCTCAACTGGTACTTATTTCATCAACCCCGAAAGAATGAACGATAAAATCGACCTCGGCTGAATTTGAACTTAGAATATCAAATAGAAGAAATGTTTCTGTCTTGTCCAGCGTGCTAACCGTTATGCCAGCTCGCTGCCTTATTGTAGTAATTATAGTGCGATGTCAATTGTGATTGACAGAACGGCAACTAATGGTTAAAACGGAAATTAAATTGTCCCCCTTGTGTTAACTCTATAGTTAGACGCCATTTTGATTTTGACTGACGCTTTTACACATCTTAGTGATTTCATGTTTCAAGAAAAGAATTTCTTGCTTTTTTTTCTTCCTCCATTAAAATTCTCAACGTGGCATATCGTATTGGTCATTAACATTTTGTTTCTTAGTGTATTATATTTCTAGTCATTTGCGACATTCTTTGTAGTTAGAGAGATCCTATATTTCTAGTATTTCCGTATAGTTTTTATCTTTTTTTTTATTATTTTGAAAATATTTTTCGCGAAGACAGAAGTGATTTACTTTATATTTAGTGTACCATCTGTTTTAGATAACAGATTTTGTGCAGCTTTGCTTTCATTTTTTTTTATGACACATTTAATTCATCGTCCGGTTTGCTCCTGAATGCCTTCAGAGGTGTGATGTTCATTTTGTTGAAGGCATTCGGACTAAGTCTACAAGCAATGAAGGAGCATATAGGTGATCTCTAGATCTGGTAGAAATAACAACCAAATCTCACTTGAATTTTCAAAGGAGCAGGGTAAGTCAGTTCCATCAGCCCCAGTATTTGATAGTTACTTCATTTTGATAACACCCAAAAGAATGTTGATCTCCATTTGATTTGAACTCAAAAGTATGGAGCCGGAACGAATCCACAAAGTATTTCTTCCAGTGCTCTAACGATTCTCCCAGCTCGCTACCCTTCAAATCTTCTCCAAATCACATCTTATCTTCTAGCAAAAGTGCAAGGGCTCAAGTGTTCATTGTGCAATGTAAATTTCGATATATGAAAAAATGCGTGTGTACATTCCAAAACGATTAGAGAAGATGGCGCTATGATCGTGTGTAGAATGTTTATTTGGTCATAAATCAACAGCAACAACCTATAGGTCAAGGATTCTCTTTCCCTTTCCTCATACCTCTCTCGAGGCCCCTATAATATGTCACAGGTACTGCCCTTTCCATTTCATACTGAACACTAACCGAAAAACCAAATTGGCTGCGTGAGTTTCTTTCGTAACAAGCTTCTAATATTTACATAACAACAAAGGCGGCGAGAAGGCAGAATCGTTAGTACGTCACACATACACATATACATACAGGCATACATGCATACATACATACGTACACTATATACATGAATATACAAATATAGGTATATATAAACACACACACACACACAGATACAGACGCCTTCCTTTGGTCGGTAAAGATTCATAGTGTAGAGACTCTCATATATAATACAATGATTTGAAAGCTTTTGATTATGGCTGTCTATGACATTACCAAGCCTTCATCTGAAGACAATAAGGACGAGAGACAATTCTAATAAGATCAGCTAAGTGAAATTTTTTGAAAGATGAAGACGATGTAGAATGGAATGAACCTGCAGAAAAAGACAATTCTGTATTCTTTAGGAATCCTAAGGAAGATTCTTAAGATTTGACAAACGCTTGTCAGCAAACATCAAGACAACGTCCCTGTTCACTAATTTAGCATTTAATATCTGTAATAATACTAATACTACTACTACTACTAATAATAATAATAATAACTGCTCATATCCTACGCAAAATACTCTCTCTATGTAATCCCAAGGTTTAAAACAAACTTTTTTTTAAAAATTTATGTATTAGACATTCACTAGTACAACACCAAACCCCCCCCCAAATATATGGCACACTAGGCATAACAACAACGTGAACTTCCAACCTGTTGTCTCTTGAGGTCTCTGGGTGAGACTTGGAGCCAACTTGTACAGACATAAAGCAAAAGTCAAACATAGAATAATAATAATAATAATAATAACAATAATAATAATAATAATAATAATAATAATAATAATAATAATAATAATAATAATAATAATAATAATAGCAAAAAGAAAAGAAGAGTGCCTTTGTCATCAAGTGAACGATATTTCGACATCTCGTGTGTCTTCCACAGGTTCAAAAAGTAAGCGTGTCAATCTACTTCAGTTTGGTTAATATTTATAGGGTTGAGGTAACTCCTCCAGAAGATACAGAAGCAAAAAAAAAAAACCCCAAAAAACAAAAGAAGAGTGCCATTGTCATCAAGTTACCTCAATCCTATAAATATTAACCAAAATTGACACGCTTATTTTTTGAACCTGTGGAAGACACACGAGATATCGAAATATCGTTCGCTTGATGACAATGGGACTCTTGTTTTTTTTTGTTTTTTTTTGCTTTTATATCTTCTGGAGGAGTTACCTCAATCCTATAAATAGTATTCCTTGCGATCACAATATAGGGGCGAAAGAATTTGACAAGATCAGTAAATATAACGACATACTAATAGAAATTGAAAAAATGTGGCATCTCAAGGCGACTACAGTACCAGTGATTGTAGGAGCTCTAGGAATGATAAAATAAAAAATGGTACTGAAACCTATTTGAAAATGATACCATAGTGATTTCAAATTTTGGCTCAAGGCCAGCAATTTGGAGGGAGTGGGGGTAAGTCAATTACATCGACCTCCGTGCTTACCTGGGATTTATTTTATCGACCTAGAATGGGTTAAAGGAAAAGTCGACTCCGACGGCATTTAAACTCAGAACGTAAAATTTGATGAAATGCCGCTAAGCTGGAGTGGTTGTGTGGTAAGTAGCTTGCTTACCAACCACATGTTTCCCGGTTCAGTCCCACTGCGTGGCACTTTGGGCAAGGGTCTTCTACTATAGCATCGGGTAGACCAAAGCCTTGTGAGTGGATTTGGTAGACGGAAACTGAAAGAAGCCCGTCGTATATATGTACATGTACATATGTGTGTGTGTGTGTGTGTGTATTTGTGTATCTGTGTTCGTCCCCCCAACATCGCTTGACAACCGACGCTGGTGTGTTTGCGTCCCCGTAACTTAGCGGTTCAGCAAAAGAGACTGATAGAATAAGTACTCGGCTTGCGAAGAATAAGTCCTGGGGTCGATTTGTTCGACTAAAGGCGATGCTCCAGCATGACCGCAGTCAAATGACTGAAACAAGTAAAAGAATAAGGGTAAAAAGAGTGAGCATTTTGTTCGGCGTGCAAACGATTCTACCAGCTCAATATTAATAATATCAATAAGAACAACGATAAATAAATCAAGGCGGTGAGCTGACAGAAACGTTAGCACGCCGGGTGAAGTGCTGAGGGGTATTTCGTCTGCCGCTGCGTTCTGAGTTCAAATTCCGCCGAGGTCGACTTTGCCTTTCATCCTCTCGGGGTCGATAAATTAAGTACCAGTTACGCACTGGTGTCGATATAATCGACTTAATCCGTTTGTCTGTCCTTGTTTGTCCTCTCTGTGTTTAGCCCCTTGTGGGTAGTAAAGAAATAAGTATTTCGTCTGCCGCTACGTTCTGAGTTCAAATTCCGCCGAGGTCGACTTTGCCTTTCATCCTTTCGGGGTCGATAAATTAAGTACCAGTTACGCACTGTCGATATAATCGACTTAATCCATTTGTCTGTCCTTGTTTGTCTTCTCTGTGTTTAGCCCCTTGTGGGTAGTAAAGAAATAGGTATTTCGTCTGCTTGTACGTTCTCAGTTCAAATTCCGCCGAGGTCGACTTTGCCTTTCATCCTTTCGGGGTTCGATTAAATAAGTACCAGTTACGCACTGTTCGATATAATCGACTTAATCCGTTTGTCTGTCTTTGTTTGTACCCTCTGCGTGTAGCCCCTTGTGGGCAGTAAAGAAATAAGATAAATAAATCAAGGGGAAAATTTGGTCTGTATCTTTTGTTCTTTGTCCATACCCTCCTCCTACATCCAAAATAGCAAAGAAAGAGAAACAGGCCCATTACTTCTTAATAACTAACAAAAAATTTTAACGGACCGCTACAAATTCCCGCCTTTCGTTTCGTTTCGTTTCGTTTCGTGTCGTTACTGCAAGACTCATTATTAAAAAAAAACCAAAAAAAAAAACCAACGAACATAAAATGAAATACGAAATAAAATAAAGCAAAACAAGTAACAATGTTTTACTGTACTACTGTCACTGGGAATATTGTAAACCCCTTTGAGATAAGCTTGGAACAACTAGCAATGAACCTTGTAAAAATTCTCTTGAAATCGTACCCAACTCACTCGCAGTACTCCTCTAACACAATAATCAAACCAGCCAACCTACATCTTTCACCGCAATTCCATTTTTTTTGCAGTTTTTAATATTTTGTTTTGTTTATTTTATTTTATTTACAGAATTGTAAGATTGTAAATCAGAAAGAAAAAAAAATAAAGGCAAAAAGGCGGTGTTGGGCGGAGCAGGTGTAGCGGTGCTGAGTGGGCGGGAAAACAATAAATCATTTTGCTTTACTTGTTACCATTATATACAAATGTGTGTGTGCATGTGTGTGTGTGTGTGTGAATTTTTCGTTCTTCTTGTTTCAGCATTGGACTGAGGCCATGCTGGAGCTTTGCCTTGAAGAATTTTAATCGAACGAATTGACCCCAGTACTTATCTTTTTTAGGCCTGGTACTCATTCTATCGGCCTCTTTTGCCGAACCACCGATGTTGCAGGGACGTAAACACAACAACACCGGTTGGGAACAAACACAGACACAGACACACACACACATAATACAAACATACATACACACGAACGCGCGCGCACACACACACACACATGTATATATATATTTATATATCATCATCATCAGCTTTCCTTCTCAAGCCATGCCTGGCTCATAATGGGCCGGTTTCCTGGTTTCATTGGCGTATAGGTTCCCCACCTGGATGGGACGCCGGTCCGTCGCAGGTGAGCTGCAAGATGCAGTAGGAAAGAGTGAGAGAAAGTTGTGGCAAAAGAGTCAGCAGAAGTTCGCCATTACCTTCTGCTGGAGCCGCGTGGAGCTTAGGTGTTTTGCTATATATATATATAACATTTTAAAAAATATGCATATATATATGCATGCATAATATATACATACATACATACATACATACATACATACATACATACATACATATATACATACATACATGCAGATACATGCACACGTAAATGCACAACTGGTTTCATTTTTACGACACGCAAAGGAAACATTGGGTCTATTTTTGACATACCGGTCGTCACACAACAAAAGGAAAGAGTCAATTAACTAACTAAATAAATGTATCAGAATGATGTGAGCGATGATGTGGGCTGTTGGTGGAGGTGAGAGGAGTCTGAGCAACACCACTGAAAGCGGGAACATCGTTCGCCCATTAATGGTCTCGTCTTGAATCACATTTATTCATGTTCGTATGTCCACTTCTGTATAGAATTTCATTCGTTTCTTGCTTGTTCGTTCTCGTTTTATTATGATATGGTCCCATTTCCCGGTAGCTTCGTGACCCTGGCGCCACCAGAAGGGAAGTAATATTACCGTAAGGTGCGAAATGGCATGTGAATCTCTGACAAAGAGTTGGTGACCTTCTGTGTCTGTTTTCCGTTTTTGTGTGCGTTTATTATGTGTTTTTAACTAATTACTTAATGGAACGCTACATATCCTTGATTTTATCTACAGTAAGTTTTATATATATATATATATATATAATATATATATAATATAGGATAAAATTTTTCGAAAAAAAATCTATCAATGGCCAGCATATTAAAAAATACATTTAAAGGTTTAACTTATAAGCAACTTATAATCAAGGGCAAAAGAAAAAAATTCTAATGCCAAATATGACGATAAATGCAAATATAGTGATAAATTATATGGTTATTGACGATTTGTCTATTTTCGGCATATTTGGCATTAGAATCTTTTTTCTTTTGCCCTTGTTTATAAGTTGCTTATATATATAATATATTATATATTATATATATATATATATATATATATATTATATATATAATATATATATATATATATATATACATACATTTTACTGCTGCTTTTCCTGCATTTCTATCCCTTTTGCGCAACAGGTACTTGGTTGATATTTCCTCTTCCTGGATTGCAAAACGCATACCCTTCAAAGTGGGAAGTAGTAATCCGGCTATAGGTCTATGATAGACTTTCATGGTCAATATTACTATCATCTCGGAGCTTTCTACTAACATGCATAGTCTTCTGCTCATATAGGCTCATCCTTTCATCTCATGATTCGTTGCGGTAGAGTCGTGCGACTTATTTGGGAATGTTTTTAAGGTTATCAGACAATTATGCTCAAGGAGCTGCATTCCAAGTTTTATGATGTTATCAGCCTCATGTATACAAACTTGCTCAAGGGATGCACTTCGACACTTGATGGTTAAAAGATGTTGCCGAAGGGATATGATGCGACATTCAAAGGCATTTTGGATCGATGTTCAGTCTCTGCCACCTTGTTTTAGTTTTAGCTAGATGTCGTCTACATTACTGTTTATGTGAAAATTATGTGTTCTTGTTAGTATTTTTCCTGTTTTCACATCGATGGCTCGGATCTCATGAAGCGTTCAATCAAGCAGCCCAAATGTTGGAATGAGTACTGGCATTGCAAACACATTGTGGGGGGACTGTTTTATTGAATGCAGAGAGTTCTGAGATCCAAATTTTCTTTATTCGGCTGTGATATTCTTTAGTGACACGTGTTTTGTTACAGGTGCCATTGTAAGATGTTTTTATCCACCACTAGATACTCGTCAGATATAGGAGAAACAGGTCAAATCGTTGATGTATGTATGTATGTATGTATGTATGTATGTATGTATGTATGTATGTATGTATGTATGCACCTAAATACATTAAATTATATTTCACTGGGATTGAAGTTTCTTTTTTTTTTTTGTCCTTTGCTGTGCACAAGCGGGACTCAAACAAAAGGGTCAGGATTTTTTTTTATTCAAGTCAAGACAGCTTCCGGGTTTGTGGTTATCTGAATCAGATGATGTACTCTTGTGTGTTTGTATGTGTGCTGGTGCGTGTATATGCGTGTGTGTTGGTGTGTGTGCGTATTGTAGGTGTATGTTGGTGTGTGAGTGTGTGAGTGGAATAAATTTCCTTTCATGTAGGGACACGCGTGTCAATTTAGTACATACAAGGGCGTGTGTGGTTCATTACTGTTTTATCTGCGCTTATAGTTTGGGTATTCCATATACATACATACATACATACGTACATATACATATATTTTGTATGAATATGTATGTATATATATGTGTGTATGTGTGTGTTGTGTATATATTATATATTATATATATATATATATATATATATATGAATATGTATGTGTATTTATATATTATTCCTATGCATACACCCAAACACAAATATATGTATGCGTATATGTGCGTGTATAAATTTATTTATATAATATGGGGATCTATTTTGCGAACAGTTCATTAATTTTTCTTTTCTTCCTTAAAAAAATGGACGTGATTTAATTAGTGAATAATATCTATGTTTAGAAAAGAAATACAGACTTTACACACACACATTTGTGTGTGTGTATATATATATGTGTGTGTGTATGTATTATATATATATATATACATGTAGTATGTATGTATATACATACATATATATGTATATATATACATGTATATAGATATGTATGTTGATATATATATTATATATATACATATACATATATTTATGAGTGTTGTAATATATATATATATATATATATTATATATATATTATATATATATATATTATATTCTTTTATTCTTTTATTTGTTTTCAGTCATTTGCCTGCAACCAAGCTGGAGTACCGCCTTTGGTCGAGCAAATCGACCCCAGGACTTATTCTTTGTAATCCTAGTACTTATTCTATCATTCTCTTTTGCAGAACCGCTTCTTTCAGTTTCCGTCTACAAAATCCACTTACAAGGCTTTGTTCGGTGCGAGGCCATAGTAGAAGACACTTGCCCGAAACCATGTGGTTGGTAAGCAAGCTATTTACCACAAAGCTACTCACGCGCACAGACAATATATCTATATACTGATGTTTATTTTAATATCAAGCTATATACAAAAACAATTTATAGTAAACAAAAGAAAAACTCAATAGTTTTAGTACATGTTCATTAAATTTATATGTATACATACATACATACATACATATATATATATATATATATATAATTATATATATATATATTATATATATATATATACACACACACACACATATATATATACATCACTTATATATATATATTGTTGAAATTATAATTCATCTCTCTCTATATAATGCCGCGGACTTTACCGAAAAAGCATAGTGTTTACTGATTTTAACCCACGCTGGTGGAAAGGGGAGAGCAGAAATTCTTCGCTTGCATTTTTGGGTTTGTTGGCACTGTTAGTTGGGAGCAGATCTTCAGAGCGAGAGGAAGCCGAAAGGGTATGCTCCCACTTTCAGTGTTTTCAAATCCAAACCAGGGAGTTCTGAGCTGATGATAGAAATGTCGTGTTGACTATCTTGAAACGACATTCTCAAATAACCTTTGCACTTGATTTTTTAATGTCTCTACCCCCATATTTGCGTGAGTTGAATGGAGCAAACACTATATGAGAGGTTTTCTTTAAGTATTAGAAATAGTTTTAAAAAAGTTTTTTAGCTGCTATTTCTAATGAGTTCAGTATGCGGCAAAGTAATTTATTTTACTAAGCCCTTTTATATAATGTAATAATTTGAATTCGCCTTAAATGGTCCCTTTGCATACTGAATACTTGGTGTGAAATTGATTAATTAATTAATTTTACCCTCAATTGTTGAAATTATAATTCATCTCTCTCTATATAATGCCGCGGACTTTACCGAAAAAAGCATAGTGTTTACTGCTTTTAACTTTAACCCACGCTGGTGGAAGGGGAGAGCAGAAATTCTTCGCTTGCATTTTTGGGTTTGTTGGCACTGTTAGTTGGGAGCAGATCTTCAGAAGCGAGAGGAAGCCGAAAGGGTATGCTCCCACTTTCAGTGTTTTCAAATCCAAACCAGGGAGTTCTGAGCTGATGATAGAAATGTCGTGTTGACTAATCTGAAACGTACGTTCTCAAATAACCTTGCACTTGATTTTTTAATGTCTCTACCCCCATATTTGCGTGAGTTGAATCGAGCAAACACTATATGAGAGAGGTTTTCTTAAGTATTAGAAATAGTTTTAAAAAAGTTTTTTATCTGCTATTTCTAATGAGTCAGTATGCGGCAAAGTATTTATTTTACTAAGCCCTTTTATATAATATATATATATATATATATATATATATATATATATATATATATATATTATATATATACCACATATATATATACGTATATATATAACATTCATATATGTATATATATATAAACACACACATATATACGTATATATACCCATTTAAATGCACATACATGTGTATGTGCGTGCGTGTGTGCGTGCGTGTGTGTGTGTGTGTTCATAAACCACGGTTGTATTATTCGTCAAAATGGTGGTCTTAAAAAGAAACTCTAAGCAAGACAGACGAGAATTACGGCTACAAATATGATACGCTTTTCATGTTAAATCTATTCACACATAGTTTTGATTCACACGTATTTTCTAAATGATAACCATAAACAAATTAAGTTGGTATTAAGGAAAAAAAATAACATAAAATATAAATAAGAAGATGCAAAAATTTAAACAGAGTCGGAATGAATTCGAAAATAGAAAAAACAGAAAAGTAGGAGAATAAGAAAAAGTGCAATCAAAGGTTTTATAAACATTGTATTGTTCTGTGCTTATTTTTATAATAGAATTAATTTTGTGTTTTGGAAGTGGCTAAGTACAAGAGGAGGAAAGAGCAAGTACACACGATACGTATGTATAGCTCTAGAGAGGCATATTCATATGTATGGATAGGCATATATATATATATATATATACATACGTGTATATATATATAT
>NW_021826623.1:0-12350 GCF_006345805.1 Octopus sinensis | reverse complement strand
GGAATGGTGGGGAGTACCAATAAATTAATTAATCATAGCTTTTTACATTCATAATTCTTAACGGTAACATTCTGTAGGATTACGGTGTCAACAAATGTCTAGTTTGGCATCATAGTTATGCTGTGTAGTCTGTGTAAGCGAACACACGTCACAAGTGCAGACTAATGTGTCCACTTCAAATCCCAGTGCAATTTTCAGCAATCTAGGTTATGTCTAGACGCTGGGTAAATGTCTTGTAAATTACATTCGCTAATTTTCGAGAAGTGTTCCTGTTATTACAAGTGGATGTTTTGTCAGCATTATCAATGTTCTTACTCTGACAGTGTTGGTTTGTATGCGTGTGGGCGTACGTGGCTTTGTGTACGTGAGTATGTGTGTGCGTGCGCTCACGTGTGTTCATTCACTATACTATTCGCATGAATATAGTAATATATATATATAATGTAAAATGCATATCATGTTAATGTAATGTTGAACATGTATAATATAATGTATAGAGTACGTATAACTATTTATAAATATATATAGTCAAAAACTAACAAAGTAACAAATAGAAAAACAAAACAACAGAAGTCAATTAGACATACTCAGTAAACATCTTAGATTGACGCTCAGTGAAAGTTTTAGATGGAAAAATAGGAAAAATGATGTTTCGAGCATGGGCTCTTCATCGGAAAGGGGTAAAAGTCCAGAGAGGAGAAAAGGGAGGAAGGAGTAGATAGTCTGGGGAGAAAATACACTTGTGTCGTTACACAGCCTTATATCTGTGCATATATATAGTCTTTTATTATTTTATTGTTTTACTTGTTTCAGTCATTTCACTGCGGCCATACTGGAGCACTGCCTTTAGTCGAACAAATTGACCCCAGGAGTTATTCTTTGTAAGCCTAGTACTTATTCTATCGGTTTCTTTTGCTGAACCGCTGTATTACGGGAACGTAAACAAACCACCATCTGTTGTCAAGTGATGGTGGGGAGGACAAACACAAACACACAAATACATACACACGTACATATACACACACGCACATATATACATACGATGGGCTTCTTTAAGTTTCCGTCTACCAAATCCACTCACAAGGCTTTGGTCGACCCGAGGCTATGGTAGAAGACACTTGCCCCAGGTGTTACGCAGTGAGACTGAACCCGGAACCATGTGGCTGGGAAGCAAGCTTCTTACCACACAGCCACTCCTGCATCTATATATGTATATATATATATATATACATACACACATACGCACACTGTTATACACACACACACACACATACATACATCATATATACATATATGTTTTCTTTATATGCATATGTATAGACATACACACACATATATATGTGTGTGTTTGTGTGCATGTGTGTGTGTGTGTGTTTGTGTATGTACACACACAAACATACATAACATTTGATTAGTCGGCCCCATGAAACATAGAGTTGCGATAAAAGTAGCTGTAGCTTCTGCAAAAATATACACACCGGTAGTATTTTGTACACATGCACGCACTCATACATGAACAAGCACACTTAAACACACTCACAAATAAAAGCTTTCGTTTATATATGATAGGGTTATTCTCAATACATGGTGTAGTTTGTATTTTTTAGGAATCAGGACATGATATACTTCGATCCTGCTCAGTCTCGCATACAAACGCCAAACTCTGAGTAGCAAGGGAATGATCATTCAATTAGTATATATATACACATGCATATATGTGTGTGTATGCTTGTGCGCGCAAGTGTGTATACGTGTATGTGTGTGTATGTGAGAAGAGAGAGAGAGAGAGAGAGAGAGAGACAGAGAGACAGAGACAGACTCCTTTTCTGTTGGATTGTTAACTTCCCTGTATCTTAGTAGATCAGTTAAAGAGAAGATAAATCACAGTGTGGTCTGGTAAAAGACAGAAGTGTAATAACTCTCAACATATTACCGTCAGGCCTATGAGTATTACTAGTACGATACCCGTCACTTCACTGACGGCGAGGCGGTAAATTTTACATTTAAAGTGCGTGTCCATTTAAAATTCTATCTTTCATATAAAATATAATTAGTTCAAATACAAAGTGTCATCAAAAGAATGAGAAAGTTATTAAACTTTACCTCTATTTTTACATGGTTTAATTGTGGAAATTTTGGTTGTTATTCTCAACGAAGACTTAATAAGTGATAATTTAACTAAAACCGTGAAATATTTTATTTGATATTGTGCAAACTCAGTGTTTATACATTGTATGATAGTTACACTCCTAATCAAGGTTCTGTTTTCATCATTATCATGTGTTTTCTGGTTTGACAGAAACTTAGCTGTTATTTCTAACAGGTCGATTACCTTCATAAAATCTCTCACATTTATGAGCATGTGTATGTATGCATGTTTTATTTGTGGCAGACAATGAGTGTAATAGGAAATGTTTTATAATAATTTTGTTCTCATTATTAACATAATATATCAGTAAAATAGCTAAGCCAAACTACCTCATACACAAACAAAATGGTAAATGATAAACTTCAGTGAATTAATCTTTATTCATGATTAGTAACGTTTTCATGACTTTCACTTTTTATAATCGTGCAATTATTATATATAAACAAATGTTTAAACGGAAAATTATATATTTATTTTACAAACAGTAGAATTGACTGCTTTAGTGACCGAGTGATTTACCCAATTCAAAAAATAAGTAGTTTCAAGGAACTACATTCAATAAATCGAAATAGGTTTGCTGCAGAATTAACTTTTTTATTCAATGAAGATCTTGGTAAATCCGTCACTATTTTTATCATCTTTCTCTTTCTTCTTCCCCTCTCCCCGTCTTTATTTTTTCATCTCATCACACAATCTATTATTGTGTTGGAGAGTGAAATATTATTCATGACCACGAATTTTTCAGTGGCGTGCGAAGAAAAACAAACTTTGATCAAAAATAAAACACGACACTTATTTTTCCTTACATTGCACATGCGAATTCAATGAATAGATTTAATATATTCCCTATTTTGTATTTCCTTTCTCAAAAAGAAAAAAAAGAAATACTTGATAACATCTTGATCTGAGGATAATGTTTGACGGACAGAGAAACATGGTTCTTATTATAATATAGATTGTGCAATATCTCCATCCGCTTCAGTAATTGGAAAAACCGGATAAAACGTCAGCTTAAAGCCAGGTCACAAATTCACATGATAATGGTGGAAAATGCTAGTTCTTGTATAGCATTTACAGAATGAAATTTTGTAGGATTGGCCTTAATATTCGTCATTTTGCGAGGAAACGACCACTCAATAAAAGGAACTATAGATCAGTGTTCAAACGAAATTGAAGTCGCCGAGAAAACGTGCAGCTGTGTGGTACCAAGAGAATTTATTGCTTTGGTAATATCTGTGAGAGACAGGAGAAATATGTCGCAAAAAAGCTTCACAGGCAAAGCTGCATAAATAAGAAGCTCGCTTTGCTACCATGAGGTTTCGAGTTCGGTCCCATTGTATGGCACTTCGAGAAAGTGTCTTTTACTATAGCTTCGAGCCAACCAGTGCCTCGTGACTGGATCTGGTAGGCATAAACTGTGTGGAAGGCGGCGAGCTGGCAGAAACGTTAGCACACTGGGCGAAATGCTTAGCGGTATTTCGTCTGCCGCTACATTCTGAATTCAAATTCCGCCGAGGTCGACTAAGCCTTTCATTCTTTCGGGGTCGATTAAATAAGTACCAGTTACGCACTGAGGTCGATGTAATCGACTTAATCCCTTTGTCTGTCCTTGTTTGTCCCTTCTATGTTTAGCTCCTTATGGGCAATAAAGAAATAAGAAACTGTGAGGAAGCCCATCGTATACAGTTTTACATATCTTTGTGTTTGTTCACAACAACCGTTTGACAAACAGTGTTAGTTTCTTTATGTACCCGTAATTCAGTAGTTCGGCAAAAGGGATCGATAAAGTAAGTACCAGACTTCCAGAGAGATCGATTTGTTTGATTGAGCCCTTCAAGGCGGTGTCCCGGCATGAAATTTTGTCTGCAGAGTCTATTTAATTTTAAAAATGAAATATGTTTTAATGAGCACTGAATTTATAATCATTCAACGTGTGTGAGTATTTTGGGGACATACTGAGAGAAAGACAGGAAGAAGAGAGAGAGAGAGAATATGTATATACATACATATACATTTATATATATGCACATACATATATGTATATATACATATATACACAATGCATATATTCTTTTCTACCCCAGGCTCAAGGCCCGAAGTTTGTCTGTATGTATAATTTTTTTCTCTACTCTAGGTACAAGGCCCGAAATTTGGGGGGTGGAGGGCACCAGTCGATAAATTAAGTACCAGTTGCGTAATTTATCGACCCCGAAAGGATGAAAGACAAAGTCGACATCGGTGGAATTTGAACTCAGAACATAAAGACAAATGAAATACCTATTTCTTTACTGCCCACAAGGGGCTATGCACAGAGAGGACAAACAAGGACAGACAAACGGATTAATCGATTATATCGACCCCAGTGCGTAACTGGTACTTATTTAATCGACTCCGAAAGGATGAAAGGCAAAGTCGACCTCGGCAGAATTTGAACTCAGAACGTAACGGCAGACGAAATACCGATAAGCATTTCGCCCGACGTGCTAACGCTTCTGTCTACACAATACATACATTATACCATACACAGAGACAAATTCCGCCGAGGTCGACTTTGTCTTTCATCCTTTCGGGGTCGATAAATTAAGTACCAGTTGCGTACTGGAGTCGATCTAATCGACTGACCCCCTCCACCCCACCAAAATTTCGAGCCTTGTACCTAGAGTAGAGAAAAAAATTATACATACAGATATACATATATACACATACACACATACACACACATATGACTGAAACGAGTAAATAATAACGGAAGATATTGAAACAATAAAAATGGAAGCTCATGTCTGCTAATACACAACGGCAAAGCTGTAGACTGAACAACACTGCTGGAGTTGATAGACCTATTTACTCATCAGGTGGGTCACTTCTTTTGTGTTTGCGATCTAAAATATAGTTCCTGTGTCTTCGAAGAAGTGGAGAAAGAATGAAGACTTTCGAAACGATCAGGTTTATTGTTGGAACTAAAATCCTTTTTGATCATGAAATTAAAACCTTGTCACCTAGTTACGTCATTAGTATTATCAAATCACAAATCAAGGTTTGATATCCAACCAGAGAACTGTAGCATGACGGATTATATTTACATAAAATTAGTCTTGCATTAATATAACACATGCACACACACCCATACGCAGACACACTCACACACAACTGTTATAGACAATTGTGTGTATAAGCATCGGTGAAATTGTTGTCGAATCGGGTGTTAGCAAGAGCTCTATGTCTTTTGCAAGTGATTGAACATCGGTTTAATGTTATCTCAAACACGTGTGCAATAACAGTAAATTGACTTCAACTGTTTTTCAAGGTTCTGATGTGAAATCTGTAAAGAAAACACGATTGTAAAGAACACAGGCTTTTGTTTAATGGGATGAAAGATTAGGAAGGGGTTAGGGTTAACATTAAATGATGGCCGTCAGATTGAAATAAAACGGAGAAAGAAAGATTGCAACAAATAAAGATGAATGAAGAAATGAGAGAAAGAGAGGGGGAGAGGTGAATAAAATATATGAAGTGAACGAAAGGAAGAAATTAATAGGAAAATAATAAAAAGGAAATCGAAGGAAATCGAAGTGATAAAAAAGGAACAAAAGGAGAAAAATGATTCTAATAAACAATTAAAGAAGCAACGAAAATACGGCAAACAAGGAGGAATTTCACAGAGGAAATTGAGGGAAAAATAAAGAAAGGGGTTCAAATGAAGATTCATTTAAGGGTTTAAGACGCAAGCATGGTTGTGTGGTTAACAAGCTCGCTTTGTAAACAGGCGATTTAGGGGATCTGGGGTGCAGTCCCACTGCGTGGTACTTTAAGGGTCTCCTACTATAGCCCCGGGTCGACCAATGCCCTATAGGTGGATTTGGTAAACTAAAACTGGGCGGGAAAACAGACAAATTCTATCTGTCCACCTGTAATGTGTGTGTATTTACACACACACACACACACACACACACAACACACACATATATATATATATATACAGTAACACCTCACTTTATGAGGAACTGCTTTAAGAAACCCTGGGTTTGCGAGTTTTGTTTTGTTTCCGAGTATTCGTTTCACGATCGTTCCCATATATTAACTCGTATACCGATACATTATATGTATGTATATATGCATATATTCATATATTATTTATATTGTAGAACAAATAGAAAGATAAATTTTATTCAACGCATAGATACTGAACAATATATATATATACATATACATATATATATATATATATATATATATATATATATGAAGGATAATATCCTTTTTTTCTTTTTAAAGCAGAAAAATTTGTCGGCATCCAGCCATGAGGAACGAACTCACATCCCTCCAATATTCGGTTGGAATGCTTTACCATTTAAGCAAAACCGCCTCGACCGCCAAATTCTTCCGCAATTTAAGAACTTATGGAATCATCCAGGAATGCTAGATGGGATGTCGTATAGGTTACGCCGTATGTAAACAAACACGTTTGTTTTCGAAGCGTTGAAGTGTTCCGCCGAGGTCGACTTTGCCTTTCAACCTTTCGGGGTCGATAAATTAAGTACCAGTTACGCACTGGGGTCGCTGTAATCGACTTAATCCCTTTGTCTGTCCTTGTTTGTCCCCTCTATGTTTAGCCCCTTGTGGGTAGTAAAGAAAAATATTATTATTATTATTATTATTATTATTATCATTATTATATATATATATATATGTATATATTATTTTTTCTTTTACTTGTTTCAGTCATTCGACTGCGGCCATCCTGGAGCACCGCCTTTAGTTGCACAAATCGACAGCAGGACTTATTCTTTGTAAGCCTAGTACTTATTCCATCGTTCGTCCTTTGCCGAACCGCCAAGTTACGGAGGCGTAAATACAGCAACATCGGTTGTCAAGCGATGCATACATATATATATATATATATATATATATATATATGTGTGTGTGTGTGTGTGTGTGTGTGTGTGTGTGTGTGTGTGTGTATGTGTGTGTGTGTGTGTGTGTGTGTGTGTGTGTGTGTTTGCAAAAGAGACATGAAGGCCTGCGACTTCAATATTACCAACTGGGAAGCAGTGAATTTTAGGGCTTATAAATTATAATTTATCAACCCGGAAAACACTCCATAATTGCCCACGGCATATGGCGTAGTGGTTAAGAGCGCGGGCTACAAACCCCAAGATTCCAGGCAGTGACCTGAATAATAATAATAATAATAACAATAATAATAATAATAATAATATAACTGGTACATCACACATATTGAGAAGAGCATTGTCGATGTGAGAACTGTTGCTGCTCATGTATTTTAATTTAACTTTAAAAAAAAAAAAAAAAAAAAAAAAAAGAAAGTGAACGAACTACTGAGTTTGGTTTAATGGCCTACCAATATACACTATGAGTTTCTTTGCCCTAGGAGTCGGGAAGACACTCGGCAAGAAATGGAAGAAAATTTGAAAGAAGAAAAAAAAGTAATAATAATAATAATAATAATAATAATAATAATAATAATAATAATAATAACATCGAAAAATGACTTAGGAATGAGAACCCAGGTTCGAAATTTCCCCAAGACACCTGAAGAAGGCTGGAGGGTATATCAGCCAAAACGTTGTGTTAACAACAAACAAGATGAGGACAAATATCCGTAAAATGTAACTAATGTAAATAACGTAAATAATGTACATAATTCCTCGTCTCTTAAATATAGAACTGTTTAATGAAATTCGTTTGATTCTTTCATTCTTACACCGATTCCAATCAGTGAACTGTGGAATTTCTGGAGGCATGGCCCTCAGTAATCATCAATTATGTCGATCCTGTTACTTCCGCCTGGTCCATATCTTATCGATCTCTTACAGGCGAAATGATCGAAGCTGACACTTGGTGATCAGAAATCTAACAATGACTAAAAAGAACAAAGCAGCTTAGTTGTTCGACGCACCGATTCACAGACATTCACACGTGTGTACGCGTGAGACTATGTGAATCAGCGCGTGTGCGTGAATATTGGATTCATATTCTAGCTCAAGGCCAGCATTCTTTTTGGGGGGAGGGGGTAAGTCGATTGCATCGACCCCAGTGCTCAACTGGTACTTATTTTATCAACCCGGAAAAACATGAAAGGCAAAGTCGAGCTCGGTAGAATTTAAACTCAGAGCGTTGAGACGGACGAAATGCCGCTAAGCATTTCGTCCGGTACGCATACTATTCTGCCAGCTCGCCACCTAGTGTGTGTTTTAGTAAATACTAATATATATATATTTTTTTGATTCTTCATTTATTTACCAAACTGCACGTGTATTGAGTAGATCCACAGATAACTGCCTGGTCCTCCGCACGTTTCATTTAACATGAACGTGTATGTGTGTGCGTGTGCGTGTAACATATTTATCACACGCTACTTAGCACCAAATGATAAATTTCCATTGCTATTGTTGACGTTTATCACAATACTTCCTACTCGCTATAACTAGTATACGCACTGCAATGATTATATTTGCGCGCGCGCGCGTTACGTGTGTGTGTGTATCTATATCTATATCTACATACGTCGTTGCTGTAGCTATTATATTAGTCATATGTACTCAGACACACACATGTGTATATATATATATGTGTTTGTATATAATATATATATATATATATATATATGTATGTATGTATGTATGTATGTATTTGTATGTATGTGTGTATGTATGTATGTATGCACATGCAAACATATACACAGACAGTCGCACATATACACACATTAGAACATATATTAATTTCACCAATAATTTATAAAGATCTACAAGAACATGCTCATGTGTCACAATTAATCGTGTATTAAATATGAAATATAACTCAAGCATATTAAAACATAAGCAAGAACACACACCGATAAAGCGGACACACAAACATCTAAGCACACACACAGACACACACACACAGACACACACACAGACACCGCCTCTCTCATTCATTCACTCAATTCAACTTTATTGTCAGTTTTAGACGAGTACAAATGTAACAACGTAAAAATAATTCTAATAAATTTAAACTAATCTACCTCTGTTCCCTTCTCGACATCGATCAAGCTCAACCTGCATACTAGTACTATTAAGGATATACATACGTGTGTGTGTGTGTGTGTGTGTGTATGTATGTATATATACATATATATATATGTATAAATTAGAAAAACCACCTTTTATCAATTCAAAATGAACAATTAAATTACACCATCTAGAAAATTACATATACTAGAAATAAAATACCGATGATTAAGTAATGTGCAAAATAATTGAATTTTTCCCTGTAAGTTAGGAATAATATTCCCTCAATATTATTATTATTATTATTATTATTATTATTATTATTATATATATATATATATATATATATATATATATATATATATATACATATACATATATATACACATATATGTACACACATATGTATTTGTGTGTATTTATTTGTATATGTATTTACGCGTGTGTATATATATATACATATATATATTTCTTTACTACCCACAAGGGGGCTAAACATAGAGGGGACAAACAAGGACAGACAAAGAGATTAAGTCGATTATATCGACCCCAGTGCGTAACTGGTACTTAATTTATCGACCCCGGAAGGATGAAAGGCAAAGTCGAGCAAACACACACGCACACACATTTCATTTATATTCATAAAAGTAGATTTAACGTTACCATCATCTCTTCACAACTAGTATTGGTCTGTTTACATCCCTCAAACTTATCGTTGGCTGTGACTTCGAAGCTTCAGCTTGCCAGATAAAAGCGAATCTGATGATAGGAAATCATCTGAAACTTCGAAGTTCGTGTATACACACACACACACACACACACACACACACACACACACACACACACACACACATACCTATATATATATATATATATATATATATCTGGAAAATCCTAGAACTTGTGCCAATCTTTGGCACTGAAAGTTACATAAACAGCAGAACGGGGTGCCACTGCACAATACCCAAAATTCCAACCAGATACTCGCAACAGCTTGTGTTTCAAGTGGCCACAGCTCTTCAGTATTCTCCGAAAAAGTCGGATAGGCCTACACGGAGTGTGTTTAGGAGTCCAAACAACCACAAACAATCACGGAGAGTGGCACATGTTCAAACTTTTCTTTGAATCTGACAGCATAACAATCAAGAGTTAATTAAAATGACAGACACGAGTTCGTGCAGGTGCTTAGCCAATCCAGCACGTCGGTCTTTGTAGCTAATTTATAGTGTATAATCTGTAAAATTTAACAGAAAAATTTGAACATGTACCATCTCCATATTCTTTGTAATTGTTTGGAATTTACACTCCTGATAAAATTCATAATCCAGCGAAGCGAACCCGGAGTTACCCATCGCAAGAATTACAACGGGATTACTCATACTAAGTGATTAATGATGCTTGTTGCTACTTGATGTGTTTAGCCATAACCTGGGGCATACAAGAGAGCTGTTACCTTCTACCGGAGCCGCGTGGAGCTTAGGTGTTTCGCTCATAAACACACACACACCGCCCGGTTTTTGGAACATCGCCCAGTCTGAGATTCGAACCCGTGATCCCTCGATCGCAAGTCCGCTGCTCTAACCACAAGGTCATGTGGCTCCACAATATTTAAATAAGATATAAAATAATATAGTAAAAAGAAATGACATGACATATTAAACAAATATATATGCGTGCGTGTGTGTGTGTGCTGATACGTACATATATACATATAGACACACACACACACACACACACACACACACACACACACACACACACACACACATATATATATATATATATATATGTATAATACATATATATCTCTCTCTATATAAACGGCAGTTTGTCTGTGCGTGTTTCTGTGTGTCTGTTTTCTCGTACCCTCACTCTGACCACGGCTTTCAACCGATTCTGATGAAACTTGACACACACATACCCCAATGTCATAATTCAAAACTAACGCAGCGAAAATTTTGAAAAGTTCCCCCAGTTCTGAAAAAAATCGATAAATTCGACATGGGGTCGAGAATCAAAAAAAACAAACCACAGACTGTCTAGGGGACGCAACTCAACCTTTTTTTACTCTCAAAAAAAAATTTACCATCATTTTTTTTCCATTTGTTTGCTGTTTTTTGGCTATAACTCTCTAAAAATGCTTTATAGTTATTTCCCTTACAAACCTGAGCAACGCCGGGCGATACTGCTAGTATAATATAATATTGGGTTGAAAACCGTTCGAAATAGAAGTCGTCGTCTGCGCATGTCATATCTACACGAAATGTGAATTCCGGTCCTGTAGGCAGCCTTCGACTGTTTCTGTCCAAAGGGTTTTTCAGCCCAATATCTCCATGTTAGTATACATAGCCTTATGTGCATCGAGATCCAGTGTTCCAAAAACAATTATTTCACGTACTCTCGAAATTTTATGAAAAACAAAATAATTATGAATGTCGACCATGAGTGTACTTTGTGTGTCTGTATGTATGTGTGTATCTGTGTGTGTGTATGTGTCTGTATGTGTGTGTGCGTGTGAGTGTGTGTGGTTTTAACATGGGCGTAGTCAGGTTTTCGACCCAGCGGGTTACCATTTATTAAAATGGAGCCACCGTAAACAGTCTAATTTAGCGCAAAATGCAGAAATAAAAATAATTGTCAGAAAATTGTATTTGTATGAAATTATGGGTCGACTCAGAACCTCTTCACTCTATACATATGTTAATAGATTTGTATGAATGTTGTGTTTATAAGTACGTGTATGTGTGTGTTTGTATGTATATATAAACATCAAAGCCTTGTGAGTGGGGTTAACGGAAACTGAAAGAACCCGTCGTATATATTATATATATATATATATATATATATATATATATATGTGATATATTTATATGTGTGTCTTTGTGTGTGTTTGCCGCCTCCCACCGTCACTTGACAACCGATGTTGGTGTGTTTATGTTTCCGTAACGTAACAGTTCGGCAAATGAGGCCGATAGAATAAGTACCAAGCTTACAAACAATGAACACTGAGGTCGAAATCCTCGACTAAAAAGGCGGTGCTCCAGCATGGCCGCAGTCAAATTACTGAAACAAGTAAAAGAGTAAACAGGGACACACACTAATATATATTCTTTTAGTCCTTCCTTTGTTTCAGTCATTTGACTGTAACCCTAGTACTTACGCTAACGGTCTCTTTTGCCGAAAACGCT
>NW_021826622.1:10000-12197 GCF_006345805.1 Octopus sinensis | reverse complement strand
AATATTAAGAAAGAAGCAGAGCAAGAATGACGGGAAGAAGTGGGGGGAAAGAAAAGCAGGAAAATATGTGAGACAAAAAGAGAGACAGAGAGAGAAAAAACCCAGGGAAGGAAGAAGGAAAATAGGAAAATGGACAGGAGTATGGATGGGAGAGACAAACAAAATTTAGAAAGAATTTTGATAGTGTAGGAAGGAAGGAAGGAAGGAAGGAAGGAAGGAAGGAAGGAAGGGAGGGAGGGAGGGAGGAACTAACGAACGAAAGAAGGAGGAAGGAGACAGAAATTGAAGAAAGAAAGAAAGAAAGAAAGAAAGAAAGAAAGAAAGAAAGAAAGGAAAAGAAAGGAAAAGAAAGGAAAAGGGGAGGAAAGAAAGAAAGAGAGAAAGTAAAGAAAAAAGCAGGCAGGGATGAAAGGAAGATGACGGAAATAATAAAAAGAGAAGCATGAAAAGAAGGTAGAAAAAGACGTAGAAAAACTGAAAGGCCTAAATTTATACATTGGAAAGAGAGGAAAATGTAGAATGAAGTTGAGAGAGAGAGAGAGAGAGAGAGAGAGGGAGGGAGAGAGAGAGAGAAAGAAAGAAAGAAAGAAAGAAGGAAAGAAAGAAAGTGTTGAGGGAATAATCGTAAAAAGAAAGTAGTGTAGAAGAGAAGGGTAAGAGGAAGGAAGGAAGGAAGGAAGGAAGGAAGGAAGAAAGAAAGGAAGGAAGGAAGGTGGAGGAGGGAGAGGAAGATAGAGTAAGAGGGCAAAGGAGTAAAGAATCTTTTATCTTTTCTATTTTTATTCCAGTATAAAATATTGTATGAAATAATATAAACATAGAAGTCGTTTATAGAGATGTTTATTTTGATCCTAGAATCTAATTACATATAAAACAGCAGTAGTAGCAGCAGCGCAGCAGCAGCAGCAGCAGCAGCAGAAACAGTAGTATTAACAGCACAACGATATCAACAGCAGCAGCAGTAGAGCTCAGTAAAAGAACTACACAACCGTTATTCTAGCAAACCAACAACAGTAAAGGTATTGACAGTCATAAGTAAAACCAAAAACTACACAACGGTACTTCTCTAACAGCTCTCGACAACAGCTAATGTATTAATACCATAGGCCAGACCTATAAAACGATAACTTGACTGTAACGAATATACTAACACCAACAGCAAATCAATACAACGGTTACTATATACAATGGTTACTATATACTATATACTATATACAAAAAGGCGGCGAGCTGGCAGAACCGTTAGCACGCCGGGCGAAATGTTTAGCAGTATTTCGTCTGCCGCTACGTTCTTAGTTCAAATTCCGCCGAGGTCGACTTTGCCTTTCATCCTTTCGGGGTCGATTAAATAAGTACCAGTTACGCACTGGGGTCGATATAATCGATTAAATCCGTTTGTCCCTTCTGCGTTTAGCCCCTTGTGGGTAGTAAAGAAATTGGTTACTATATACAATGGTTCCTCAAACGAATATACTAACACCAACAGCAAATCAATACAACGGTTACTATATACAACGGTTGTATACAATGGTTATTCAAAGAGTAACCGTTGTATAGATTGAATTCAAATTTTGGCGCAAGGCCAGCAATTTGGGGGGGAGGTGATAAGTCGATTATATCGATTTCAGTATTTAACTGGTACTTATTTTATTAACCTGGAAAGGATGAAAGGCAAAGCTAGCCTCGGCGGAATTTGAACTCAGAACTTAAAGATGGACGAAACACTGCTAAATATTTTGTCCGGCGTGCAAAAGATCTTGCCGGCTCACCGCCATAAACAAAACGAAATATATTGGCAGCAAAAATCAGAATTCACAACGATGAATCCTAACAACCTCGACAGAACCAAATGCACTGGCTCCAAAAATCAGAACAACGCAGCGATAGCGCTAACAACCTTCAACAGAATCAAATATATTGGTACCAGAACCCAGAACTAGACAACAGTAAGTCTAACCAGGACCCAGAACTAGACATCAGTAACTTTCAACAGAATCAAATATGTTGACACCGGAAACCAGAAGAAGTCATCAAAGCTAGAAATCGGTAACGTCGCTCAACAGCAGCAAATATTTAAGCACCAGAAACTAGAGGTATGCATTGGTTGGCCTAGGGCTATAATAAGCGGCAATTGCCCAAAATGTCGCGCAGTGAGACTGAAGTCGAAACCACGTGATTGTAAAGTAATTTTATGACG
>NW_021826622.1:0-5000 GCF_006345805.1 Octopus sinensis | reverse complement strand
TCAAACCAAACCAAGAAACATCGACGTCAAATTTGGGCGAAATCCGTTGAAATTGGTTATATATATATATATATATATATTCTATATATATATTATATATATATATATACATTGCATTAAAGACCCGTCGTTGCCGGGTCATAGTGCTAGTGCATGTATATATATGTACATATTACATGTACATCTATATATATACATCTACACATAAAATACAAAATGCAAAGTTATATCTTGATATCGCTAGTGATAACAATACTCAAAATATATAACAGACTGGAATTGTTAGCCCGTCTCTTGTAATTTCGATCAATTGTATCTTGTCCTCCCTCTTGTATAGAAGTGTGGCTACAATCCAGCCTACTTCTACTTCGGGGTGGGGGCATTTTAAACTTTTATCCGGGACGTCCTACGCCCCAGATATAAAGGTAAAAATAAAATATTTCCACTTTGCAAGGTTCAAGGTTCGAGTCGAGTACTCCTTGCATGCTCCGTTACTCGAACCTTGCTTCTATTGTGGCGAATTTACCGCCTCTGGTTAGATACTTGATATCTTTCATAGTCGCACCAAGACACTTTCAATGTGCTTTCCTCCAGGTGTTCAAATCGTTTTTTTCTCTACATTGTATACTTTATAGGCAATAGTCTTTTCTTTAATTTTTTTTTATTTCGTTTGGTGGTGTTATCCTAAATTCACCGTCTTTGTCGGTGATCAATCCGAAATAGTTTGTATTTCTTCCATTTTAATTTTAATGAGTTCGCCGCCCGCCGACGGCTGCAGCAAAATTCATTTTTGGACTTTCTTCTATCGAAGGCATTCTAACAAAAATGCTTCCGTGTAAACGGTGAAAATATTCTCAATTTCCCCAAACAGGGACACAATTCAATTTTTAAACAATAACCAAAGCTCCTTCTCCCAATGGGGGAGGGTTACGGTTTACAATTATTTAACAACTTGCAACACAACAACGCTTCCCTTACGAGGAACCAACAAACGTGATAACAATAGTTAAACAGAAATAATAATAACAACAAACCTTACGGTAAACAAAAAAGCAGTACTCTGTTGAAGCTATAGGCCTTTATGGATCAAAAATAAACCAACAGCGGTACTCAGTAGAAGCATCTTTCGTAGAGCCAAACTTCATAAAGATACTTAATGCTAGCTAATTAGCAAATAATCTAATGTAAAAGCCGTGCACACCTCCATCTGGACTATTCCATTTCTGCACTTAAATTTTATTTATTCTCATTCATGTGAAACCACTGATTCAAGTTCAAGTCATTGATGCAATGTTACGATTTAATTATTATATCATACTTTAGTTTGATTTTAATTATTACTTACTACATATAATTCAATTGTTATTATCATCTCTAATTTTTATTGTTAAAGTGAAAGTATCTGACATAAAATAGAGAGATGTTTTTGTTTCACTTTTAACACGTAATACTGAAATAGTGGAGAAGATATGATATTGCTATGGGCTCACCCTAGGCAAGCGGTTGAACATTTTTTTTTGCCCATGAAACTACTGCAGGCTCACTGATCGATGAACAGCGGCTGTAGAAGAAATCTGTTCTGCGTTCGACGTTTTTATGTCACGGTTTTTCCACCATTTTGTTTTATGCTCAAGGCCAGCCCTCCTTGCATGCATTCTTGACACTACAATAATAACTAACAATACAACAACAATAACAAAGGTTGGTATCAATTACAGTAGCCTTCATAACTTCCGCAGTCAAGTAGAGTTCGTTGTTTTTTTTGTTTTAGTTTTTGTTACCTTTTTGTAATTTATCGCAGTTTTTTTTCTGTAATATACAGCTTTATACTCCGCTTCATACACCTTTATCTTCATCCCTTTCTTTATCATTTTTTTCTTTTGTCTTCCTCTCCTGTCTTTCTCTCACACACACACACACACTCTCTCTCTCTCTCTCTCTCTTTCTCTCTCGTTCTCTTTCTACCTATTTATCCGTCTATCTGGTTATTTAAATATGTCTATCTACTTACACCTGGAGCGTTAGCTACTTTGATGCATCTACTTCACCTGGGTTGCTGCTTTGAGGAATTTCTTCATTTGATGATCTGGCAGCTTCAAAAATAGTCCAACTTAACAAAACAGCGCACAACACAAGCACGGCATAGCAGAGCACACAACAGGCAAGTTAATAGACACTTATCTAAAGTCAGTTTTCTTACTGTTGTTTTATTTGTAGTTGTTCGAGGCTGAGTAATCAACAAACAGACCGAACTCACTAACTTACCTAGAATAGCTAAAAGAAAGTAGTTTTGCCATGTTTTAACATACGAGGTTTTGGATGTCGACTAATTAACGAAAAAATTCTTCACCGGGTGAAGCATTCCTCAGTTAATCTTGCTTACTGTTGATGTTTGAGTTGTAAGTTTATTACAAAATTACGTTGGGAGAATCGGTAGAGCAACGGGTTGTGGTGTTGGTAGTGAAGAATATGCTTTATGGTATTCATTTAACAGCTTTATACGTTCTGGATTCAAACTCCGTCGAGTTCAATTTTACCTTTCATCATTCTGAGAATATATTAACTAAAAAGAATAAGATACCAGCCAAAAAAAAAAAAAAAAAAAACGCGGCAGTATTTATTGACTTTATGTTCTGAGTTCAAATTCTGTTGGGGGTCAACTTTACTTTTCATCTTGGGTTTCGATAAAATAAGATACCAGTCAAGTTATTTCCTGCCAGTTTCTTAGTTTTTTTCGAAGTTACAACTGTATAGCCTTTATCAGTCCGAAGAAAGCTGTATACCTGTAACTTTGAAGTAACCGTCATTGTCAACATTCCTCTAATAAAAATAAAGTGTGTTAGTTTACTAAAACTAAATTAAGCGATTCTAAATACTTTTATATATGATTATACATAAAAGCATACGCACGCACACACAATATAATATATATATATATATATATATATATATATAAATATATATATATATATATATATATATATATATATATATATGACATTAATGTGTGTGTGTGAGGCAGAGTGCTAGCAGAATCGTTAGCACGCCGGGCAAAATGCTTAGCGGTATTTCGTCCGTTTTTACGTTCCGAGTTCAAATTCCAACGAGGTCGACTTTGCTTGTTATCCATCGGAATCGATAAAGTAAGAAGCAGCTGATTATTAGGGTCAACATAATCGACTTACCCTCTGCTCCGAAATTGTTGGCCTTGTGCTAAAATTTGAAAACAGTATGTCCAACAATCTTCACACACAAGATAATAAGCAAACACGAGGCTACAGTTGAATATATATGTAACGCCAGAAGGATAGATATATCATTGAGAACAATAGATTTAGTTGGTGGTTTGTCTCTATTCTAGCTTTTGGTAAAGTAGAAGAGGTGAGAAAGGGTCAAGTGGTGAAGACATTATTTCGGCCTAGCTAATGGCATCTGGAAAATGTAAAACTGCTGTCAGAGAATAACCATTGTTCCACCGTGGGAACAGTTCTGTTGCAGTGTAAATTTAAATTTCGCTATGGGGGATCGAATCCACTTTATGCATGCAAGATTCACTACATATATATGCACAAAGTACTGCGCATTCGGATCGAACTAGGAACCACACGGTTGCGAAGAGAACTTCTTAATCAAACTGTAACGTATATCTGTCTGTAAATATTTTTCCACACCATAAGATTATCAATTACTAAAACAATATTACCCATTCGTTCCATAACTGTCAACAATGATTTATTTTCAGTTCTTCAACTCTCAAGACACAGCTCCTATCATAACAACAATGGGGCTTGGTTTGGCTTCTTCTTGACAGGCAATCGGCATTGTTGAATGAAATCAACTTAACTAACTTGATTGAGGGGAAGGACACTTTTAAAACGTTTACATACAGTAACATACGTAGATATTATAGTACAAGACTTGTAGAAGCTTTTTCCAAAATGTCTTGTTTAGTGTTTTTAAGTAAATTAGTAATGATATGAGACATTAGTAGAGAGTGTTTTATGAATATTCTTTTACTCTTTTACGCTTTTACTTATTTTAGTCATTTGACTGTGGCCATGCTGGAGCACTGCCTTTAGTCGAGTAAATCTACCCCCTGGACTTATTCTTTGTAAGCCTAGTACTTATTCTATCGGTCTCTTTTGCCGAACCGCTAAGTTACGGGGACGTAAACACACCGGCATCGGTTGTCAAGCGATGTTGGCGGGACAAACACAGACACACAAACACATACACACACATAAATATATATATATATATATAGTGTAATAAATAAAATATATGCATACATACATATATGTACGTACCTACATCTACATGTATATATACATGCATATATAAATATATATACGTGAGTACAGGACACCACAATTAGACGTAGAACTAAACGAGAAACGAAAAACGAAAACGAAAAAGTAAAAACAAGCAGGGAAAGGACTATTTTTTATACAACGAAAAAACAGGGTACAAGACAAACTACACAGGAAAAATCCCCTTCATCAGCTGTCCCTAGTTCAACCGTCTACCAAATCCACTCACAAGGCTATAGTGAAGACACTTGCCCAAGGTGCCACGCAGTGGGACTGAACCTGGAATCATGTGGCTGGTAAGCAAGCTACTTACCACACAGCCACTCCTATGCCTATTCTTTTGGTGGTTTCTGTCACTAGACTGCGGCTATACTGGAACACAGCTTTTCGTGATTTTAGTTAATTTTGGATCCCATATTCTGTATGGAATGGCTACGTCGACTTGGGTTACGCTTCCTTAGAAATTTACTTCTATTTTTGGAATTGAATACCACAAGGTATTTACACCGATATACTCGCATAGATACACGCTCGGTGTATGTGTGTAATTGATATACATCGTCGTTTGGTTTAATGCCACAATTTGGTCCGTGGGTGCTTTTTATTGCAAGTATTCAGACCAGACTTTTGAGAGGAAGTTACAGTGACTTATCTACGTACCGTAAACATTTACACTTCTCCATAAGGCCG
>NW_021826621.1:0-12351 GCF_006345805.1 Octopus sinensis | reverse complement strand
TTTATTTATTTTAATTTATTATTATTGTTTTATCATTAAACGTTTCCGTTTTCTTGTCTGATGGTTAGGATACTAAAAATTGAGTCGGAAAATCTAGGGTTAGGGTTATGCGCTAAAATTAAAGATTTAGAAACCGGGGAAGAAATTAAAATTAGCAAATCAAGAATAAAAAATTGTAAAAATAACTTTAATTTTGAATTAATCTGTTTTTTTTAATTCTCTTCTTTCCATATTTCTTCAAGTAATTTAACGGCAGTATGTTGTCCCCCTCCTCTATATTTGTTTTCTTCATAATAAATAATTCATAGGTTTATATTTTTAAATCAGAACTGAATGATCGAAGTTTATTCATAAGAACCGTCTTTAATAATATATATAAAGACTAAAAAATTTATTAAATTTATCTAATAAATTGATATTGTACAAAAGACACCCGAAAATAATTATTACAATCTAAAGCTACTAATGATCGAGAAGACGTTGCCCCTCAGGATCGCAATGGATATTCTTTTTGAACAACCATTGCTTCTCCCGAGGCTCTCTCCGTCTTCTCGAGATCAGATCCCCGATTTTCCCGACGAGTTCGAACGATTTTTGGCTCATGACCCCGGAGGTTTCTACGGATATTGGGGAGAAGATGAAGTTGTCCAACAGGTTGGAATATTTCTGAACTTTATGTGCCTCAGCCTTCTCAGCGGCTGAGCCTGGACTGATCGCGGAGTCAACTATATTGGTCTTTGAGAAGGTGTCTGTGCACGTGGAGTCCCACGCGAGGCATTTCCCATTACTCCACGGGAAAATGGTGACTCCATCTGGGCGTTTACCGTCTCCACGGTCAAGCCCAGTGATTCTCAAGTGCGGCCCCTGGGGCCGCATGCGGCCCCTAGGATTTAATTTGCGGCCCCTAGGTTTTATAAATGTTTTTTTTTAATTTAATATTTTTAAATTTTATGAATAAAAAAATGTCACGTTTTTTATTTGTTGTTGTGATGTCTGATTCTAAACGTTGTCGAAAACTTTCCGAGGGAAATAGGATTTTTCAACACATCTGGGAAGAAAAATATTTCATTATTGAGATCAATGGAAAGGCTCTTTGCCTAATATGCCATTCTATTATTGCAACTCTAAAAACGTATACAATCGAACGGCACTACCGTTTTCCACTCTATTCTTTATGACAAATTCACTGGTGTTTCTCGGACGAAAAAACTAAAACAAATGAAAGAAGATTATTTAAAACGATCATTTACTTTCAAAAGTGGCACATATTCGTCTAATATTAACCTGGCATCATACAAAATTAGTTACCTATTGGCTAAAAAATGAAGCCTATTCTGATGGCGAATTATATAAAACGGCAATCGAAATATTTGCATCGGAATGTTGTTCGCCCGCTGTTTTCGATATTGCACACAAGTTACCTCTAAGTAACGATACTGTTACTAGAAGAGTCAGTGATATATCTGATAATCTGATTAACGAACTTTTACAGTATGCAAATTGTTTTGTAATTTTTAGAATTTGTAAAGATTTTCAATATTATTCTTTTGCGCTTGATTGTTCCAAAGATATTTCAGATATCGAACAATTAGTAGTGTTTATAAGGGGAGTAACATCTGACTTTCGAGTATACGAAGAATTTTTTTCATTGAATTCACTTCACGGAGAAACTAAAGGAACAATGAAAAATTCAATGAGATTATTTGCATCTCCATTAATTATGAAAAGTGAGGAGGTTTCCGGGATTTACCAACTGGAATTGATTGATTTGCAAAATGATGTTGAACTGAAAAGTTTGTTCAACAACATTTCAATAATTGACTTTTATTCGAGAATTCCAGAGAACCGATTTCCGAATTTAGTCAATAATGCAAAGAAAAATTTAGCAATGTTTGGATCAACATATGTCTGCGAATCGACATTTAGTAAACTCGTTCGAATTAAAACAAAGTTTCGCAGCAGATTGACTGTATACTCATCTGAGTGATTTGTTACGTACTTCAACAAGTAGAATTAAACCTAATTTGATTATTTGGTTAATAAATAATTCTTAAAAATTATTTGCGGCCCTGCTGTAATTTTTTTTTTAATTTGCGGCCCCTGAGCAAAAAAGCTTGAGAATCACTGGTCAAGCCCAACGGCTCCAGTTCTGTCGGAACCCAGCTGCTTGTAACGCAGCCGAATAGTCTCGTTGATAGCGGAGTGTCTGGGAGCACGGCCAGCACTCCTTCTGCATGACAGGGGATGTATCCTTTGGTATCGATTTACTCCCACATCGGCATTGGCCCCCCGAACAGACATTAAGTCCCAAGCGTATTGCTACGCCAATCCGCACACAGTCATTATCGAGAAGGGTTCCAGATTGGGAGCAAGGGAGGGCATTAAGCCACGCCCCACTTTCAGGTCTGGCAGCGGCACCGAACAAGCGAGGCGATGCTGATCCAATGTAGGTCTGATTGCTTCCATTTTAGCTTTGCTAGAGATATCATCCCATTCCCATTGCGTGAAATGTTAGATGGAATGGCCAATCCAGATCCCTTCCAGAATTCGCAAGCTTCAGAGAAAACCCGGTCCTCTTCCAATCCGCGAGAGTACGTAGGATTTGGGTGATGAGGGCTTGGGAGCTCGCACGTGAGGAGAGGAATGCAGGAAGAGCCATGTCCAGAGGTGAACGGAGTCCAACTCCGCCAAGGCGTAGAGTATTTGCAGCAAGTCCACCAGCGTCGTCAAAGGATATGTTTAGTAGATTTTTTCAGCGGCCAACTTCAGAGAAGTATCGAGCGATTGAAGCATGTCGGATTGTATTGAGCAGTTTGAAGTTCGCAGCAAATATAGAAGCCTTGGCAACATGAGGTTTGCTCTGAGCACAAAAAATCCGTAGTGAGAATCAGCATCATGAGCTTATTTGTGAAATCAGTGACCCATTTGGCTTTCTCAGATAGCGACTTCTTAAGTTGGATTTGGCCCATGGCGCGCCGAGAATAGAACATCATCAATGGGTGTGGTTGTCAGCCCCGGCAGGCGAAGTTGCAGCTTGTTTAGTGCGGAACCGAATTTTTCGTGCGAGCAAGAGATATTTATAAGCTCGCACTTGCTGACGTTTACTTCCAGTCCAATTTCACGAAGGGTGGGAATTATGTTGAAAATATCCTCAATCACAGTATCAGAGGGGCCCCGATGGTTGCATCATCGAGGTACCACAGGTTGAAAATAGAATCGACTTTCGTACGGCAGAGTCAATGCCGAGGGCGAACAGCAGTGGACCGATAGGGTCGCCCTGCTGAACTCCTGTGCACGATTTAATAATTTCATCTCCAAAAAGAAGAGAGCTGTCTGACCCATATGCCAGGTGAACCAAGCCGATAATATCAGGAGCCCTTTCTAAGCAGGTTTCGAGAATCACATCTCTCCTCAGGCTGTTGAATGCATTCTTAATGTCCAGTTTTATAGCTAGAACTCCGGGACCATTTGAGTTCCCTTTTTGCGAGAAGAATTCTCTGGTTGCATGCACCGCAGCTTCGTAACCATTTGGGATTCCCACACCCAGCTGAAGTGGCGAAAGTTCGCAGCTGAGTCTCTGTGATGCCCTTCGTGAAGCGACTTTAGCAGCAAGTCTTCTAAAAACGTTGCCAATAGCAATTGGACGTATCCCACCGTCTTTTTTGCCGAAAGCAAGAAGATGGGCAGAAAAGAGAGCTCCCTAGCGATCACGGGAATGTCCCCTTCGATTATGCGCTGGACCAGAGCTGTAAGCGAGCCGGCCAGAGACCGGCCAGCCTCGTGCGCTGAGGCCGAAACCAAATCCTTCAGGTGGCTTCGACGCAGGCCATCGATTCCGCCACTGCTGCCCCCATTGAAAGAGGAACGCATGCGAGTATCTCCTCCGTAAGTGTTTTCGCATCCAGTGTGGAATTTGTAAAATGGAACGGCCGCACATTCGTCGGGGCCGGCTTAATTTATTGTTAATAGAAATTTAATTTTTAAAATTTTTAGAAATACAATTCTGCAGCATTTAGAGTAAAGTTAAAAAATACAATTTTTTTAGAAAACTCAAAACAATAACTATTCCGATTTTGCCCGAGATCATGTACACTAGGTGGGGCAAAAAAAAAACCGTTTTTTTCGAAATATCAAAAATTTACTATGCAACTATATGTTTTTATTAAGAATTGAATAATTTATCATTTTTTAACACTAGTTTTATTTTTATATTTGAACTTGTAATCATTTTTACTTAACAATTATAACTAACAAAAAATCAAACGCAATAAAAAACCGTTTTATTTTTGATTATTTAAAGTTAGTATTCATATGGTCCCCTTTTGCCTTAAAAAGCTTTTGTGCTCTATTCGGCATGCTTTCGATTAATTTTTTATAAAACTAATCGGTATTTCGTTCCAAATATTTTCGATTTTTTCTTTCAATTCCGAAACATTCATTGGATGAAAGGTGTTTAATTCCCTCTTCATATGAGCCCATATATGTTCGATCGGATTTAAATCCGGTGATTGAGGTGCCCATGGTAAAAGGTTTACTTTCTTTTCTTGAAAAAATCGCATAGTCATCTTGGAAGTATGACATGGTGCCATGTCTTGTTGGAAATAAAGTCACTAAGCTCCATTTTTTTGCAGATTCCCATAAATGGTTACATAGTGTGTTGATATAAAGTGCGGAATTCATATTCCCGTGTATAAAAGCAAGCGAGCCCATTCCGTAATAGGAAAAACAGCCCCAGACCATAACTTTCCCCCCACCAAATTTTACAGTAGGCGAAAGGTTGCTTTTTTGAAGGCCTGTATTGTTTTTCCGATAACAATATTGCCGTTTTTTAATATTAAAAACTTCGAAACTGCATTCGTCACTGAAAATTGTCCTCATCCATTCAGTGTTTGGCACAGTAATGAAATGCTTTGCCATGTTATAGCGTTTTTCACTATTTATTTTGTTCAATAATGGTTTTTTTCTACATACACGAGCATATATTTGCTCCCTTCTTAAATAATTTGCGATGGATCTTTTACCGACTGTTCTTCCGGTTATTTTACGGAGATCATTCCTTAAGCAATCAGCTTTTTTTGGGGGGTCCTCTTTAACCAGGTTGAGTAAAATAAGGATATCGTCCTTATTAAGAATTTTTGGTCTCCCCGAACCTTTCATTCTTTCAGTCGTACCATATTTAATGAATTTTCGGATGAAGTCAGCGATAGTTGATCGCGGGATATTAAGCTCGTCAGATATTTTTTTAGTGGTCCAATTTAACGCATTCAAGCTTAGAATCTTTCCTTTTGTTATTACATCAAGCATTCGTAATTTTATCGAGGGTTAAAATTCTAAAAAAAGTAAAAAATGTCACACTCACCAGAATAAACGGTTTTTTATTGCGCTCGTGTAATTAAAATTTTTAATTTAGACATATAACACAATACAAAAAAAATATAACAAAATTGATTTAGGGTTAATTTCGATATCGACAAAGAAAAATCACGGTTATCTTTGCAAAATATGCCGTATTTAAAAAAACGGTTTTTTTTTGCACCTAGTGTATAGTTTGGGAAGATACCTTCCATTACTCTATTATGAACTCTGTGTTCTTTTTTTATTTGTATTCATCTTTGTCGTTCGTGTCAAAGATGTTAAACAAATGATTAAAGATGATAATGTAGATCATCACCCCGGACGATATAAACGGGCCGGACGCTATAAGACACCACAATAACTGTGAAGACATCTGGAGACAAGTACCAAAAAAAATTTAATAAAATGATAATTTATTGTAGTAATCGATCATTTTATTCTTAATATATAGTGCCTGCTATTCCTCTGTCACGATGGCTTTACCACTCTTGCCTTCCTGGTCTGAGCCAATTAAGCCCGGGCTAGCAGTCGGTAGTCTTTTCTCCGACCAAATTCTTAATCGACCGAACTTGTTCGAAGGCATTCGTCACCCGCTTGTCTGGATTCTGCAAATCTAAAGTTATCCCATCTCGAATTCCTACATTGGTTAGGATATAAGTGGCCAAATCTTTGGATCTAGCAATTATTTGTCGCTCTGTTGTTCCCGAAGCAAGTTTAGTTTTAATGCAACCCCAACTGGCTGTGGGTATGAATGGAGCCTGCGAATCCGCCGCTCATGGTATAAGGCAGCTGGCTTTGTCTGGTACCGTTATTATGTTTGAATCGGGGATTCAACGGGCGACTCATTGTGGCCTCTTCTGTTCTCCTTGGAGTTGATCATATCGGTTGTCAATTGTCTTTTGAAGTAAACATTTGGGATGTCGATGATATCACTTTTGGCAGATATTTGGAGGTCGTCAAAAATTGTCACAAAAATATTTCTGGGTTTGGTTCTATTGGACTCATTCTGCGTCCAACTAATGTTTGGAATTTTTCTATGACGGCGTCACACGTCAAAACCGAACGGAGCCTCCGCGACAGGTGGCCTCTGAGAATCGAACCCGCAACCAAAAGAGTAGGTGACGAATTCTCAATTAGAATAAGTAAATAAATGAAAAATAACTTATTGTCAACCCTCTCTATAGTGAACCCTCTCTATAGTGAACAGGCCATATTAATGCAATCTACAATAACAAATATTAGTAATTCTCATTAATATATTTATTATAAAATGAATACCACGTTTAAAAATGTATAATATCATTTATTTAAATATTTTTGTGTTCAGTATTAAAGAATAGTCAAATTTTTGTGAACATAAAAATATTAAATTTAATATTTTTACATACATATTAGAATTTCATTAATCTAATTTAGTAATTTTTTACATATATTTAAAATTCTTTAAAATGAATAAACTACACGTTCTACAGTTGTTAGCATGGCGGAAAATCGAAAACGCCTGTCATTTTTTCAAAAGAAGGAAATAATCGAATTTTATCATAAAAATAGACATTACACACAGCGCGATTTATCCCTTTATTTCAATGTTTCTCTGGGCTGCATAAACAAAATTTTGAAAAATTCTGAAGGAATACTTAATGTTCTAGATGACCAAAAAAAGAAGTGGAATACAAATCAAATAAAAAAGCATGGATGACATATGGTTATTTCTCAGAATGGCTCATAGAATTGAACCAATAAATGATTTTGCAAAAAAGAAAAATTCTAATTCTACTTGATAATGCGACTGTACACTCACGTGATTTAGAGTTCAGTAACATCGAACTCTTTTTTTCCCTCAAAATTCAACATCGAAGTTACAACCCTTTGATCAAGGAATAATAAAATCATTCAAAAAGACAGGTATAGACAACTCCTATGTGCACACTTGATTGAATTTTATACTAATGATGACAATGTAGATCACGAAAAAGTTACGAAAAAGTTGAAGAAATTCACTCTATTGAATTGCTTGATATTCATAAATCAAGCTTGGTTAGAAGTGTTGGAATTAACAATTACAAATTGTTTCAAGAAAGGATTTGAAAATGCGTTAATACAGAACCTGACAGAAATAGAAGAAATAGATTATGAAAATTTTTTGATTCATGAAAATGATCAAATTGACGACGAAAACTTTATACAAAACTTTGCGAGAAAACTAAAACAGCAAGACCAAGTGAAGAGGAAGATGAAAAAATTTGTTTCGACACTATATGAAGAGTGAATATGCGAAGGCGCTTGAATTATGGTTTCTTGAGAATGATTATGAACAAGAGGAAAAGTATACGAAATACAAAAAATTTTAAGAAATTATCAAACTAATCATTCTCAAAAAATCACCGATTACATGATTAAAATCTCTAAATAATCTTTGTAATTATCTTAATAATAAAATGGTATGGTGTCTGTCTGTGTGTGCACACCAACTTCAAATTGGCAAAGTACAGATAAATTGTCAAAATCTTTTCCCCTTATAATTAGCCAATAATGGGGAACAAGCTTAAAATCATGAACTCCTCCAAGAATCTTCCACTTAAAAATCTAACATATCGTCGGATACCTTGCCAACTCCAGCCGAGCCAAAACAGAAAAAGCCCCCTTTACGAAAACGAGCGGCGCTCAGGCACGAGGGCAGCCGCGTTCCAAATCAAGTGTGAGCGTGATAACGCTTATCAATGCCCGGTCTCTCACGAGACGGGCAACGGAGCTGAGGTCCCTTCTGACCTTGGCAAAGACAGATGTCCTAATTGTGAACGAAACCAAAATGAAGGGGCCTCGGCAGATCAAATTCGAAGGCTATAGATCCCTTCACATTCCATGGAGGTCGGGGGCGATTGCGGGAACGGGATCCTCTTTTTACTACAAAGCCGACATTGTTGTAAAGAACTTGAGGATCCTTGAAGAGAACCGATGCGAACTGATCGCACTAGAACTCCTAACTTCCATTGGATGGATAACAATCGGTGGAATGTACTCGAAGGACCTCAGAAACTACCCTGAAGTGATCAGGAAGTTCTTTGAGGATAATGAGATGGCCATTCTTGCGGGAGATCTCAACGCCAAAAATACCGCTTATGGATGCGAGACCTCTAACCAAGATGGTCGGGCTTTACTGAGGATCGCGAGGAAATATGACCTTAATGTCTGGACTTCTGAGGAACTTAATCATTTCTGCTTCAGTGGAGGTGATCGCCTCGGACTATTTCTTTCTTCCGCGTCTGTGAGCCCTTTTTGCGACAGGCCCCGGATAGAACTGCAGATTGGGAGTGACCATCTGCCCCAATCAATGTTGTTGCGGACATCTACGGAGTTGGTATCAGATCTCTTCACGGGATACGACTTGTCCCCTGTGCAATGGCCCATGTTCGCCATATTCATGGGTGCAGCTTTGGAACCTCTCTCCCACATGCATCTGTCCACGAGTGAAAGTATTGATCATCTCGATATGGCCATACGAAAGCATGTGGTGGCCTTTCTGGACAGATTCGCTTCTAAAAAACATATGAAATCCCAGGGATCTTGCGCGAAGAGGACCGAAACTAGACTATCTGAGCTAGTCAGAGACAAGGCGCGACTGGAAAGCAAAAGAAGGAGGTGTTTCGAATCTGAGGACTCTGGAAGTCTAAAGGCCCGAATCAACACCCTGAAGAGTCGGATCGACGAGCTGACTAAAGCTAACACAGATGAGGCATGGAAGAGAGAATGCTTAAAACTCAACAAGAAAAATCCTAAATTCTGGAAACTATACAAAATAATGAACGGGACGGAGGCGAAAGGTGAAGAAATCATTCTTAAATCGGAGGATGGAGGCTTTGTTCCTACTGAGGAAGTCCCGGAGGTCTTCCGCCAGCAGCTAGCAGGGATTCAGGAGGTGGACCCTTCGTCTATCCTGCCTCTGAAAATATTCGAGGAGTCGACCCGAAATTCCCGCTCAGAATTTGTTTTGGATGGACCCTTGTGCAGGGAAATAACCACGGAAGAGACGTTCGAAGCAATCAGAGGTTGCAAGAACAACGCTCCTGGATTTGACTTCATCCCTATGGAGGTGTTCAAGAAGGCACCCGGATGCTTGCTTCGTATTCTGGTAAAACTATTCAATGCCAGTTGGGACAATGGTCACGTCCCATCTAGCTGGAAACGAACAATCGTCCGAATGATCCCAAAACCTGGAAAACCAAATACGCAGGCAGGAAGTTATTCTTCTTCTCCTTAAAACCTTCCCCCCAAAAATTAATTAAAAAAAATTTTCTCCATTTTGGTTAAAATAACAACTACGATGTCCTCGACTTACATGATGAGGTCCTTAAAACCTTTCCCCCAAAAATTAATTAAAAAAAATTTTCTCCATTTTGGTTAAAATAAACAACTACGATGTCCTCGACTTACATGATGAGGTCCTTAAAACCTTTCCCCCAAAAATTAATTAAAAAAAAATTTTCTCCATTTTGGTTAAAATAAACAACTACGATGTCCTCAACTTACATGATGAGGTCCTTAAAACCTTCCCCCCAAAAATTAATTAAAAAAAATTTTCTCCATTTTGGTTAAAATAAACAACTACGATGTCCTCGACTTACATGATGAGGTCCTTAAAACCTTCCCCCCAAAAATTAATTAAAAAAAATTTTCTCCATTTTGGTTAAAATAAACAACTACAGTACCGCTCAAATGTTTCGGACCACCCTATTTTTCTCAATTTCCAAGTCAATCCTAAATTATTTTTATACGGTTCTTTAGAGAAACTTATTAGATAAGCTTAAACACATTTATTCTATTTTAAAAACTTGGACAGATATTCATGTTTGGCGCAATTTTAAAATTATCGATTTTATACTCGATCATATGTTCCGGACCAGTTTAAAAAAAACCGAAAATTTATTAAACTTATAAAAAGTTAATAATTAATATTTCCTCCGTTGTTCGTTATAACAGCATTTATTCGCTCTGGAAGTGAATTGTATAATTTTTCAATGTACGAATTATCAATCTCGTACCAAATTTTTTTGGTCAAATTCCAGAGCTCTGGAAGATCTTTTGGTTCCAGATCATAAAGTTTTTGTTTTAGTACCGACCACATATTTTCAATAATATTCAGTTCGGGTGACTGGCTCGGCCAAGTTTCTAAGATTTTTATTTGTTTCCTTTGAAAAAAATTCATTGTCGACATGGACCGATGGGAAGGAGCGCCGTCTTGCTGGAGATACATGGTCTCATCATAAAAATTTTCGAGTCCAACATTTATAATTCTCTGATACTCTGCGGAATCAACATTTTTAATGCATAAGACAATGTTTCTCCATCCATTTGCAGCAATAGCTCCCCAGACCATAATGCTAGGAGAAAATTTTCGTGTTTTTAAACAATATTTTGAGTCAAATCTAGAGTTTGGTGGCCTTCTAACATAATTTTTTGTGTTTGAATGCAAATTTATTTTGCATTCATCACTAAAAATAATTTTACCCCAATCATTTTGGCTCCAAGTTAATTTCTCAATGCACCAATTTTTTCTAGCCTTTTTATGGCATATGGAAAGACTTGGTTTTGGGCATTGCTTTCGCCCATTCAAATTATTTCTTTGTAGGCATCTTTTAATTGTATTTGTGCTTACAATAGAATTTAATTTCATATCAAATTTAATTTGATTTGCCGTTTTTGTGGGGTCTGCTTTCGAAATTCTCACTAATTTGCGTTCAGATCTTGGGGATAACAATCTCGGTCGACCAGATTTGGGTCTGTCGGAATATAGTCCAACGGATGAATATCTGGAAATTGTTCTTTGAACAGCAGTTTTGGATATTTTTAATTTTTCGGCAATTTCTCTTTGTGAAGCTCCATCTTTAAAAAAAGTGATGATAGCGACCCGATCAACCAGTGAAACACGCGGCATTTGTTATTTATTAGTCTTTTGTTTTTAATTGAATCAAAAATTATTTAAATTTAAAGAGATTTAACTGGTTCGAAACATATGATTGCAACTGGTCCGGAACATATGATCGAGTCAAAAATCAATTATATTCAATTGGCGCCAAACAAAAATATTTAAAGAAAATTTTAGAATAGAATAAATGTATTTAAGCTTATCTAATAAGTTTCTCTAAAGAACCGTATAAAAATAATTTAGGATTGACTTGGAAATTGAGAAAAATAGGGTGGTCCGAAACATTTGAGCGGTACTGTACGATGTCCTCAACTTACATGATGAGGTCCTTAAAACCTTCCCCCCAAGAATTAATTAAAAAAAAATTTTCTCCATTTTGGTTAAAATAAACAACTACGATGTCCTCGACTTACATGATGAGGTCCTTAAAACCTTCCCCCCAAAAAAAAATTAAAAAAAAATTTTCTCCATTTTGGTTAAAATAAACAACTACGATGTCCTCAACTTACATGATGAGGTCCTTAAAACCTTCCCCCCAAAAATTAATTAAAAAAAAATTTTCTCCATTTTGGTTAAAATAAACAACTACGATGTCCTCGACTTACATGATGAGGTCCTTAAAACCTTCCCCCCAAAAAAAAATTAAAAAAAAATTTTATTATTAAATAAAATTTAAGGGCTTTTGAAGAAAAGGGGGTTAGTTTTGTTTTTTTCTTTTTCCTAATTTTCGTACTCATTTTATTTTTTCTGTCAACATGAAAAATAGTATTGTAATAAGAAAATCCCCTGAGTTCATATCTTTATTTTATCTAACGTTTCTTAATTATTTATACTAATTATTTATAAGTATTAAAATTATCTTGTAATATATTTCATATAAAATAATAAACCGTGATTCTCATGTCTTATTTGGTGGACGATTCTGGTGTAAATACAGTAAAACTTATTAAAAATAATTCAGAATTTATTTGACAAAAACTTGGAATTGAAACGAGATTTCGATTACTACAAAAATAATCTGCGTATATCAATATCGAAGAATCTCCACGACGAACTCGAATTCGACTTATCGA
>NW_021826620.1:2500-12312 GCF_006345805.1 Octopus sinensis | reverse complement strand
TAGCCTCGGGCCGACCAAAGCTTTTGTGAGCGGATTTGGGGTACCCGGAAAGGCAAAAAGCCCGGCGTGTAGATATATATATATATAATATTATATATAATATATATATATATGTGTGTGTGTGCGTGTGGGTGTGTGGGTGTATATATATATATATATATAGTATATATATAAACGCAGCGAGCTGGCAGAAACATTAGTACGCCGGGCGAAATGCTTAGCGGTATTTCGTCTGCCGTTACGTTCTGTCGGGGTCGATTAAATAAGTACCATTTACGCACTGGGGTCGGTGTAATCGACTTAGACCCTTTGTCTGTCTTTGTTTGTCTCCTCTATATTTAGTCCCCTGTGAGCAATAATGAAATATCTATATATCTTTATATATATATGTATGAATGTACCTCTCTCTCTCTCTCTCTCTATATATATATAATATATATATATGTGTGTGTGTGTGTGTGTGTGTGTGTGTACGTGTGTGTATGTATGTGTGTATGTGTGTATATGCGTGTACGTATGTTAGTGTCTGTTTATATGTCTCTATGGTCGGTTGACCGTATAAACACGAAACAAGCAATAAATGGATGAAAATATTCTTGATTACATCTATTTCTATGTTTGGCTGTTGATAAGTACAAAGATAATATTCAATCTAGGACATAATACTTAAAATTTAAAATTCAAATTACATTAAATCGGTAAGTCTTCTTCCATTGTAAAAAACAAAAGCTGTGTGCATAATCTGCTTCCTTGAATAATAAAATTTACCTGGTTGCATCAGATTGATACAACTCACTGATTGCTTTTATGTCTATTGTGAGTGATGTTTAACTAGACGAGATTAACTTACTGGAAGTTAACTCGTTGATTATAGTAATGTAGAATTTTCTAAGAAACATTACGATCATATTGAGAATGAACAGAAACATTATTGTTTAGATTCTCGCTGTTCCGCACACACCTCATGAATTATTATATGTTTGGCGGACATCAGCGTGTATCAGCAAATAGTTTCTTGAATTCTATAAACAACAGCTTGTAGTCTTGTAAGATTCATCGTTCCGACACGGTAGCTTTGACTGAGAAAACACAAAACAAGGTCGAAACATCGCAGAGTCTTAAAGTCCCCTTACACTGGTGAATCGCGTACTACGAACACATATCAACTGAATGGAGAAAGTGTTGTCAGATGACGTATTACAATAGCAACCAGTATATTCACGTTCGAATCTGCCTGAGCATTTTAAGAATGAATAGAAACGTTATTGTTTCTGCATGCACATCATGAATTACCACCTGTTTAGAAGACATCAGTATGACTCAACAAATGATATTTTTTTTCCTTTCTATAAACAACAACTCGTGCTCTTGTTAGATTCACCGCTTCCGCACGGTAGCTTTCACCGAGGAGACACGCAATAAGGTCGAAACAGTGTCGTGTCTGAAAGTCCCCTTACACCGGTAAATCGAGCATGTTATGGATATACATCATCTTTACGGAGGAGGTGTTCTCCGTTGATGAATAACTACAAATATGAGCATGTTCATTTTCGTATCTACCAGAACGGATAAAGAATGAACGGATACGCTTTTGTTTAGATTGTCGCTGCTTTACTTGTACCTCAAGAATTATCAGTTCGACAGATATCAACATCCATCAGGAAATAATTTGTGCACTGATTCCTATTAACAAGAGTTCGTACATCGTTTAGGTTCATCGGTGTGAGTAGGAGCGCAGTGCATGCCATCAAAATGACACTGGGGTACAAATATACACGAGCCCAATATACCCCTCATGATTTCCCGACTGACACATGTATCACAACTTACATGTGCGCGACATGGTGATCTCATTTCAAGATAATTAGCGCATGACCTTGCAGGTAGAGTCCAATCAGAATTTACTTCAGGTCGAGTTGCTCATCTCGCTCAAAAGAATCCTGAATAAGAATTGTTTAACGACGATGAGCGAAACACCAATATTCCAAGAGATGAATTATTGAAACCTCAAAGAAGAATTCCTCTCAAAGCATGGCTATGGTGCCCCCCCCCCACTAACCCTGCGCGTGATCAGAGATGCATTAATATTATTTAATATAGTGTACCTAGAATTCAATTACCTGAAATTTCATGAAATTTCATGGATTCTTACATCTTCAAGGGCAATTTGGCTGTTATGTATTATCAGATCGAACGACCCTATACTGCTTTGCTTGTACTTCCGATGAATGTACAACCAAATATACTTTCAAAAAGGCATGCAGGCACTCACAGACATAGATACACAGAGGCACACACACATTTATATATATATATATATATATCACCCTGACCGACCAGGCTATCAGATGTTGCTACACATCGCTGGTCATAATGCACTTCGCATTGTTTTAGCCTTCAAATGACGCCACCCCGCTGGCTAAGCGAGCAGGCCAACATATATATAGGGAGAGTTTACAAAAGACGAAGACAGGTGGTGTACAAAATAAACAGATGTATTAGTATAACGTTCAGGAATAGAAAAAGTCTTTTACGTTTCGAGTCTACGCTCTTCTACAGAAAGGGACACAGAAAAAACAAGGAGAGAAACAAGGAGAGAAAAAAAATGTGTGTAGTGGCTAACGATCTATCATGCCGACTGATTCATGCAGGTACACAATTGGAAGAACCATTCAAAACATTTAAATCTTTAAGGAGTATTCAAACTTCAAATATACTTAGATAACCAGTTGTAAAGATTTACCCACTGAAAAATTGCAAGTATTGCCGTTCCAACGATAGTTTAAACTTTCCTTTACGATGTTTTACACGTGTGTAAAATACTGCTCGGACTTTTTTTAAACAACGATGAAAGGAAAATACTGATCCCACTCCATCTCTTTCTCTCTCTCTCTCTCTATCTGTCTATTTATCTTTCTCTCTCTTTCTCTCTCTCTCTCACCCTGTTCTGTCTACACGCAAACACAGAAAAGTAAAGATGCAAATACACAGGTATTTAAGTTTATATGAGCAGAGGCACTATATATATATATATATATATATATATATATATATATACATCTACATATACATATATATATACATCTACATATATATACATATATATATATGTAATAAAATATCTATATATACATATATATATATATATGTATATATACATATATATACAATATATATATATATATATATATGTATATGTATATATATATATATATATATATATGTAATATATATATAATATATAAATATATATATATATATATATATATATATATATATATATATATGCATAAATATACATAAGTATATATACTTTAGCAAATGAATAAACATAGGGGAACGTATGCAGGCATCGATTCACACTTATACGCGTATCTCTCTCTCTCTCTCACTCTCTCTCATTCTCTCTCTACACACACACATACACACACACATTCACACACACACACGCACACACACTCACACACACACACATACACACGCACACACACGTGTTTACGTATAACAGAAGGCCTAACAACGCAAACAGAAAATATCCAAGTTTCCCCATAACGCATACACAAACTTTGCTCACCGTTGCAAATACAAATAAACCTTAGCAAGCCTCGTCAATTCTCGTCAAGCTTCGGCAAACTTCGGAGTGTAATAAAATCAATGGCGACCATAAAAGTATAAGATATTCTCATTAACGGAGCAGTTTTTTCATTTTCTGCTGGATTATTTTTATGGCAGCGAGATATTTTCATTGGTTTGTTTGATGGCAAGAAAAATTGGTCTACGAGTTTGTATGTTGAGAATGAGATCTTTAGTAAACATAACATTCTGAAGAATCTTGGTTAATGTGTGTTAATGAATGTGTGAGGTTGTGAACGTATGAGTGAATGGGTGTAGGTTACTGTATGTGTGTGTGTGCATGCGTGAGTGTGTGTGTGCGTGAGTGCGTGTGTGTCTGTGTGTTTGTGTGTGTTACTTGCATAGACGATAGACAGACAGATAGACTATTGATAAATAGATAGAAAAACATATGTGTATACACAATCATACTCACACACACGCACACACACACACACACACACACACACACATATATATATAGTATATATATATATATATATATATATATATATATATATATATATATATATATAGGGTGTGGTGAAAAATTGTCGTCTAAATTACACAAAAATAAAAGTAACACTGACATCTAATTTTAAGAGATATATTTACCAAAATTACATAAAAAAAATCTTGAAATACTAAAGAATAAATTTATTTAATAAAATCGCCACTGGCTTCAACCATGGTCTCCAGACGACTTTAGAATCTCCTGCAGCTTTTCTGGACGATATCCTTGTTTAAGTTAGTGAATGCTGCCACAACCCTTGCTTTCAGTACATCTTTGGTGTTACAAGGAGTTTTGTTAGTCTCTCGCTCAACTGCGCCCCATACATAATAATCAAGAGGATATCTGATCAGAGAAATTGTCTGAGAGCCATAATTGGGTTCTCCTGCTTGTATGGTATGGTGCAGAGTCGTGTTGCCAGACATAGGGTCTTCCAGCAGCCACCCTCTTCACCCCGGGTAGCACTACCTCCTCCAGGCACTTGGTGTAAGTCTCCATGTTGAGTCTGAGGCCATGTGGTAAGATGAATGGAGACATAACATAGCCATAACTAGTGGTAACTCCAAACACTCTGAGGTTGACTGGATGTTTGATCTTTATCACTCTCGGTACATGTCCTGAAATTGCACTGTCCTCAGCTTGACACGTAAACACTCTGAAATGTCCGTATTGGAGCTTCCGGCGCGAATGCCAAGTAGTAAAGCACGTAGTTCCCAAATGTCTGGAAGAGTGAATTGCATCATGCTGCTGTTTTCTCCCAGACGGCGCCCAACTGATCTTATTATACTGTGTAGTCGATAGAATCAAAAACAAATAATGTGCATGCGCGAAATTAAAAATATAAAATGGCGATTCACTTTTGCAAGCTCATTGGACTGGGGCAACATCCTCCATATTGCAGTGCCTAGTTTATATTGAATCGTTGTAACTAATATGTGCGCGCGTATGTGTGTGTATGTCTGCATGTATGTGTTTTTGCATATATATATACACACATATATACATATATGTATATTATATATATAGGGAGAGTTTACGAAATAAACAAAAGACGAAGACAGGTGGTGTACAAAATAAACAGACGTATTAGTATAACGCTCAGGAATAGAAAAAGTCTTTTACGTTTCGAGCCTACGCTCTTCTATAGAAAGGGACACAGAAAAAAAAACGAGAGAAACAAGGAGAAAAAAAACAAGGAGAGAAACAAGGAGGAAAAGGGAGAGAAAAAAGGAGAGAGAAAAATGTGTGTAGTGGCTAACGATCTATCATAGCATATATATATATACATATATGTATATATGTGTGTATATATATGCGCACACACACACACACACACACACACACACACACACACAAGAGGCGTTGGTATCTAGAAGACCCAAACAGTGGATCTCAAATATTTACCTCTATTTAACCATCTCACATCGTCTATGATAAAGGGATATCCATAATATCACAGAAACAGCTGTAAGACTATATATCTCTTATAAATCTGAAAACTCCTCACAGCCTTAGCTTTGTTATCTCAATTTTGTCTAATATATATCTATATATATTATATATATATATATATATATCTATATATATATATATATATATACATAAATATAATGTAGGTGATCCATTAGCAATTAAAACCTGCAGGTAATGTGCTTAAGCCTAGGCGCAGTAAGATACACTGACGAGAACTAAGATCAGTGTTTGAAATCACGTGATATGGATATATCTGCTTCTTCACTTGTGAGCCTTTTATCACTACGGTACGTAGCTTTCTCGCTCCCTCCCTCTCTTTCGACAGCTTATTAAGCTAAGTGCTTTTTGTGGCTAATTGAGTCGTTGTTTTACTCTTGTTTCTAGCAATGTTGGTACTATTTTGTACCCCACTGTCCGTGTTCGGATTGTCCTTGCACAGGGGCTATCAGGACTCCCGTTTGCGCCGTGAACAGGGATGGATCAATCGTCTCTCTTCGCTTCTTTGCGCCACATGGGCTCAACTCTCCTCTCCTCTTCATCTAACCTCCTCCCCTCGCCTCTCTTCCCCTCACACCTACTTCCTCCCACCTACCTCTCCTCTCTTGCCCCGACTCATTCTTCTTCTCTTCACTCCTACTTTCCTCTCTTCTCTTCACTCCAACCCACTTTCTCCTTCCCTCCTTCATCGTCAACCCTCCATCGTAAGCCCACCCCATCCCTACACATTCCACTTTCCCTATCCTTCCCCACCCCACCCCACCCTATACCTTACACCCACTTCCATATACCACACCTCTACCCCCACCCTCAGCCTAACCCACACCCCACCCTTGCTTTCCACACACTCGCCTCCCACCACCTCACCCGCTTCCCCGCTTCCCCACCTCCCAACACCATTACACCACGCCACGCACCACTACATCATACACCACCATGCCACACAACACATCATATCACAACACATCACCACGCACACACCCGCACTGACCACTTCCCAGAACCACATTTTCACACCTTCACATTCTTTATTTTCTTTCCTTGTTTCTTTCTGTGTTCCTTCCTGTGGAAGAGCGTAGGCTCGAAATGTTAAAGACTTTTTTACTTCTCGAGCGTTAAACTAATACATCTGTTTGTTGTCTACACCATCTGTCTTCGTCTTTTGTATTTTTGTGAAATCTCTCTAAATACACACACACACACACCTATAGGTCGATCTATCGCTCTACGATAGATCAGCCAACAGGTTGACCGACTTATCTGCATGACGACTGAAACTTGAACGTGGGTTTTTAGTTCTGCGTGGGACCTACAGTCTTTTGCGCAGACGAGGAAATGATGGGAGGCTTGATAGCACCGTCTCGTTCTTGAATGTCTTTAATAGAACTTAATTCTGTTCAACATTCTTCTTGTCTGAAGATATCTTCCTTTTTTCTTCAAATCAATCTCAAAGACACCTGAAAAAGGAAGGGGCCGAGTGTAAAACAACAACAAAACAAAGCAAAAAAACAGTTTCTTTTTATATTTCTTTGGAGTTTACCATTCCTTGTAATATTCCTAAAATTATTTTTTCGCTCTTTGTACTTTTGCTTCTTTCTTCAAATCTCTTATAATAATTTCTTAACACTCTTTTATATTAACCGTTTTTTAAATTCTTTAACCCATTCATAAATTCTTCATTTCATTCTTTTCTTAAATTCTTTAGTCACTACTTTTGTCAAATTTTTCTTTCTTTAATTTTTGTTTCTTATTTTGGCTCAGCTTCATTTCTGTCTCTCCTTCCTCTTCTCTTTTTTTCCACAATTATTTCCTTATTTCTTCTTCTTGAACTACACCTTGGTATATTTCTTCGCGTCTCTATTCGTTTCTTTCCATTTTGTTTCTCCTCAATTACTTTTCATTCACATTATCTTTCTTCTCTTACTCAACCTTCATTTTCTATAGTTGCCATTCTTTCCTTCCTTCTTTCTTTCTTCCCTCCTTCTTTTCTTCCTTTTTTTTATGTTCCACCCATTCTGTTTTTCTTTTTGGAATTCTTTAATAATTTCATCACTTCTCTCTTCCCTATCTATTTTTTCTATCATAATTGTTAGATAAATCTTTGCACATAAATGAAGTGTACACGTGGCAGATGCTTCTTGTCTGCTACTGCTGCTGCTGTTGCTGTTGTTGTTCTTGTTCTTGTTGCTGATGGTGGTGGTGGTGGTGCCGCCACCGTCTGGCGAGTTCTCTTTGTTACTGTCAGCCAGAAATAAATTTCCCTTCACAGCCCAACTTTAGCATTTATTAAACATCACTGCAAAAGAGCGCGTGCTTATATTTCCTCCATTACGTCGCACAGTTCTCCGAGTCTCGCAGCAAGAAGCATTCGCTTCCGAACCATAAATACGGCAAGGAAGGTGGAGATGAACGAAAATAGTTAGGTTAGACAGACGGTTCCAACGAAATGGCACTAATGCCAGCTAGAACAAAAACGTTTCTTTTAAGAAGAAATTTTACCGGAAGTGCTACAGAGGAAAACACTGCCTACTCACTTTTTAACAATAGCATCAAACCTGAGAATTTTTTCTTCTCTAGAATAAATTAAACAAAACAAAAACAATAACAACAACGACAGCAGCAACAACAACAACAATAACAACAACAACAACAACTATTACGACAATAACAACAACAACAGCAGCAACAACAACAACAGCAGCAACAACAACAACAGCAGCAAAAATGTTTTGTGCTATTTATATATATTTCACATATTGAAAGAAAATGGAGACTGTGGGGAGGAGAGGGGTTCTCCGTCATTCTCAATGATGAGCATTTAGGTTTTTCGACCACTTGATTTCATATTTATGAAATCATTGTTTGAGTGGTTGAGTATTTCGCAAGGATGCTTATCTTAAATGCACTTTTCAGGTAGAATCAACCTGAGTCAGTGTGATGAGGCAGGGTTATTAAATTATGGGAACAACCCAGAAAGAAAAAAAAAGTAAGAATGAAAGAAAGATAGATAGACAGAAACACAAAGATAGATAGACAGACAGACAGACAGACAGACAGATAGATAGATAGATAGATAGATAGATAGATAGATAGATAGATAGATAGATAGATAGATAGATAGATAGATAGACAGGCAGACAGATATATAGATAGATAGATGGACAGACAGACAGGTAGATATGTTTCTTTATTGGTCACAAAGGGCTGAACGCAGAGGGAACAAAATACATAGTAGAACTTTTCTTTTGGGGAAGAGAAGAAGGAAAAAAAAAGAAAACGAAGAAAAGATGGAGGGGTAGAAATTCGATCAAAAGGAATCGTTAAAAAAAGGCCGATCAATAGGGATCATGTATAACAGAAATGTCATAGTGTAAAAAGGGAAACAGATTAGGTTTATCTGTGGAAAGAAAAGCCTATGGAAAAGACCACGGTAACCACGGGGGCAATAATGTCATGCAAGGAAACGCATTACAGTAAGTGACTCTTCTTTCCCTTCTTTTTTGGGGTTCATAGGATTATGCTCAAGGTGGCTCTGTCATTCACACGTGCCATCCTTGCTACATTCACCCATCATTTTTTCAAACATTCACTAGACAAAACTTCCCTCTCTACTCTCACCTTCCTCTTCAAGTGATACTTGAAGAAGTTGATGAGAGATTCACCAGAGAGGAAAGTGTTTGTCTCTAGTCCTTTCAGACGCGTCCACCATAGACATTCTTTCGCCATAGCCACAAGTACGATGAAAATGGCTCTTCCTTTCCGTTTCAAGGAAGAAGGCGCGACAATATTGACGATAGACTCGGTTGATAAACCGACTCGTCCCCCACGTGACAGCAGTCGTTCGACATAGGCTCACAGGTCGGAAATGGTTGGACACTGTACGAGTGCGTGCAGGACGGTTTCGTCACTCTGGCCGCATCTCGGACAGGTCGGCCCCGTGTTTCTCGAGCCATGCCTGTAGAGCTTATCCCGAACGGGTAGCGCTTCTCGATAGCACTACCAGACCAGACCAGGGATCTCTGGAAGTTGTCCATAGGTCCCGGCCCGAAAGTCGTCTTGAACATGCGGGTCAGATATTTCTCATCGATGCCCAGGTTCGCCCCGAGATCGTCGTCGTACCTCCCCTCCACTAATCCCCTTTAGAATGCTTTGGTTGTGTTGAAGTCGCTCAAGAGGACGGCATAGTTGCTCGACCCGGGACGGCATGGTTGCTTGAGAG
>NW_021826619.1:0-12461 GCF_006345805.1 Octopus sinensis | reverse complement strand
TAGATGGAGATTTCATGAGACAGACTTTTTAGATATTTTTTTATATATATTAATATAGCATAATACAGAGGGAAATTATAAAGTCTTTTGTGCTTCTAATTTTGGTTAATTATTACAATTATTTCTAGTATGTAGCAATGGTAATGCTCATGATGGTGGTGAAAAAATAGGAAGTACAGAGGAATAATATATTACTGAAGGAATAGATTAGGTGGTTTAAAAAAAATGAGAATTGTGACGAAGTGAACTTCATTGATAGCAGCCAATGTTCAAAGCAAGTCTTGCGTCTAATGACCTGTAATCGGTTTATAATATACATCATATATATTATATGCATATATATATATAAGTAGATGTATATATTTATATGCATATACTTATATAAATATATATATATATATATATACACCAAACATATATATAATTGTATTACTTATGCACACACACACAAATATATATATGTGTGTGTTGTGTACGTGGTTTGTATACATACATACATACATATATAGATATATATATATATATATATATATATATATATATATATACATATATATACATATATACATATATATATATATATATATATATATATATATATATATATATATATATATATATATAATATTACTATATATATATGTAACATGAAGAAAGAATAGTTCAGAACAAAATGGTTAACGTATTAAACCTAGAAGGTTACATTATAAAAATTCTTGAAACACGATGGAGTAACGATAGACAAACTTATCAGTCACGCTCCGTTCTCCTTTCTGTCAGCCTCTCAGTTTCTCTTTCTCTCTCTTTCTCTCCCTCCCTTTCTATGTTCTTAGCTGTTTCTCTCTTTGCTTTGCACAAGTAAATGTTAAAAGAAATTTTATATTATTTAAAGCAAATTTAAGGACGATGACACTGGTTATTTTTATTTTTATTTTGCTTCTCTAAATGTTTTTAGTGTAATCCAAATAAGAAGGCAAGCATTTTAAAGTCAGCACAAAGATCCCATTTAAACTTATCATAGTTTACTTTCTCAAGAAGCTATTTTACATTGTCATATTCTTCCTTCATTTATACCGAGTATGCAATAGACAGGGATGGATGCTGATTTCCATTGTTTAATAAAACGGCTTTCAGGCTTTTAGTTGAGCTATCTCTGAAAAGTCGCCATTCTTTAGGGTTGTGATCAATTCCAGTAGCTGTAAACAAGCTATCTATTTCTTTGCAGAAGCAGAGATACTCACTTATGCCTCCTGTACACTGTTAATCTGTTGTCCTTCCCCAAAAGATTCCATTCGTTCAGACTGGATGCCAAAAGCTCAGCTCCGAACTTAGTGAAACTCAAATTCCTTAAACGATCATCCAGTTCACGTTGATTTTGAAAGTGTGGGCAGGTACTCGCTTCTGGCTCAAATGTTTCATCCATTTTTTCGTTGTCGCCAACGAAAGTATGCTAGACCACTGGTTTTAAATTGATATTAATCAAATTAGTATTCAATTTTTTACGCTTTTTATTTTAAATTTGAATTTAAATGGCTATGTTCTCTAACCGGCAAAATTCATTGCAGAGAATTATTTTCTGCGGAAATATTTCCGTAGTTTGGCGCACCAAAACGAAGACTTTTGAAAAGTGACCCGAATTGTAATTGGTAGAAATGTATACATGTTCAATTACATGCGGACGTCTCGTGTATAGTTCTTCAAATTATATTTGCAAAGACGATTACACTGACGATTTGCGGATATTTACGTAAATGATTACATAAGCATTAACAACGAAACCTGGTTTGTGATTAATCTATATTTTGTATCTTTTCATTTGTCTTGCTCGCTTACGTTCTGGCGAAACATTCCTTTCTTAGTGGTAAGACCATAGCGGATCTTCTTATAGCGTAATGGATGTCCACTTACAGTCCAATCCCGTTTTATATGTATGTAATATATATATATATATATATAGATATAATAATATAATATATTTATATATATATATATAAATATATATATACACGTATATATATCTTACATATGTATATATTATATATGTATGTATGTATGTATGTATGTAATGTATACACGCACACACTCATACATGTATATATATATATCTATATATTACATATATGTATATGTATGTATGTATCTCTCTCTCCTCTCTCTCTCTCTATAGATATATATATATATATATATATATATATATATTACAGGGTGCGGTGAATAAACTGTCATCTAAATAGCGCAAAAATGAAAATAACAATGACACCATATTTTAACAGATATATGTACCAAAATTACATAAAAATATCTTGAAATACTAACGAGTAAATTCATTCAATAAAATCGCAATTGGCTTCAACCACGGCCTCCAGACGACATCGGAACTTCCTGCAGCTCTTCTACATGATCCCCTTGTTTAAGCTGGTGAATACTGCCATAATCCTTGCCTTCAGTTCATCTTTGGTATTACAAGTGAGTTTTGTTGCTCTTTCGCTCAACTACGCGCCCCACATAATAGTCTAGGTGGCCAAATGTTAGAGTTGGTGTTGTCACAGAAATTGCCTGACAGCCATGATTGAGTTCTCCAGCTTGTGTGGCATGGTGCTGAGTCCTATTGCAGACATAGGGTCTTCCAGAATCCACCCTCTTGACTCAGGGCAGCACCACCTCCTTCCGGCACTTGATGAAGGCCTCTGTGTTGAGTCTGAGGCCGTGTAGGAAGATGAAAGGAGGCATAAGTCGCCATCACTAGTAATCACACCAAAATACATGATATTGATTGGATGTTTGGCTTATGTCACTCTCCGTTTATGTCCTCAGATTGACACCCTAACACTCTGAAATGTTCGTATTGGAGCTTCCGGTGCGAATGCCAAGCAGTACAGTTTTACGTCTCCAAATTTCTGGCAGAGTAAATTGTGTCATGGTGCTGTTTTTCTCACAGACGGTGCCCAAATATTCCTACAATACTGTGTAGTCGACAAAATCAAAACCAAACAAAACCATGCGCGAAATTAAAAATATAAAGTGGCGATAATTTACCCATCGCACGGTGTATATATATATATATACATGTGTTTGTGTCGATCTCTCCCCCTCTCTCTTGTCTCTCTGTATTGATATACATACATAAGTACATACACACACAAATACACACACACACACACCACACACACACACACACACACACACACATATATAATATATATATATAAAGAGAATTTCGATTATCCCCACGTGGTAAGTTGTAATGTATATAAGAAATTAGAAAAGGAAAATACTCACACTTACATAGTTTTAATATAATTTTTAATGTATCGACCGGTTTCGCTATCGCTATTCATGATATTATGTTTTACTTATTTGAATATATATTTTTTCTGAAGAAGAAATCTTGTCCATGTGTGTGATGAAATTCACGAGTGAATGACTTCACAAGTAGATAAATAAAGGGAGGTAATTGGTTGTCGCTATTATTGTTATTGTTGTGGGTAAGGGAGATAACTGTTCAGTTTTCGGTAATGGGTGGGGATTATATATGTGTACAGACAGAGACAAGTTTCAAAAACCTTGTTTAGTAGGGGATTAATGTACAGTGATGTAATCGTGAATTGAAATATGTAAAAAGATAAAAATTGGTTTTAATTTCTTATATATATATATATGGAGTGCCTAGCTGAAACACCTGACTAAATAATTGATACGTTCAATAATATAATAATTTTCAAGATACGTATTTAAAAGTGATACAAAATATTCAGTTACTTACGTTTTATTGCCAAAATATTTCAATAGTATTAATTTTCTTAATTATTACACATAGAATTCAACATGGGATATTCAAAATTCTCTGAATTCCTTAATCGTTTCGAGATATCCCTGTACAGAAGTCTGTGGTTTCTATAAAGAAATTTAATATACGCCAATTCAGTGCCAAAATGTTTCTATGATAGGTGAAGTACCCTTTTCTTTTGATCGATGATTTTAGAAAGAAGTCCCATGACGAATGGTCTGAGGGTCTAGCAGGCCACGGCATAGCTGCAACCTTTTAGAAACTTTATATTCAACTATTTATGAAATGCAACAGTCCATAATGGAAGCTTATTATCTTTTATGAAGATCAGATCTTCTTCAAGATGAAGTCGTACAACGGCTTATCAAACATGATTTCAAGTTATAGGTTCGAAATAACTGTTTATCAAAAAAGATTCTCCTGCTTCCAATGAAATCAAACATCACGTCTTTCACGTTCAGTTACTGTGAAAATATTAAAACAGAATTGCAAAATTGCATATAATGAAATTATAGCAGAATATCTTGTAAATATATTCATATAAACGTACAAACACACACACACACACACGATATAACACTCCCCCACACATCAATGTATGCATGTATGTAAGCGTCCGCACCCGTATAGGTGTATGTATTTGGTGTGTACGTGTTTGTGTGCGTGTTTTTGTGTGCGTGCGCGCGTGTGTGTGTGTGCATGTATGTGTGTGTGCGCGTGTGTGAAAGTAGATTAACCAATATCAAATATTTTAAGAACTAACTATTTCTACGAGGGAGAAAGTTCACTTAGTCTATATCTCTCTATTTCCGTATATATGTTTTTCTACACACACAAACACACACACATACACACACACATACACACACACACACACACATATATATATATATATATATATATATATATATATATATATATAACATACGCACACATTTTGTTAATTCCGTCCATCAATACATACGTATAGATATATACACACACACACATAGAATATAGATATCAAACATATTGAATACAATTTCCATATGTTCATGCATTCATAACTACGTTGTAAGTTACCTCATTTATTATTCATATCTGTCGTGCTTGTATGATCACATAAAGTTCTTGACGGCATTAACAGTTTGTTCGTATTGTTCATAAAACGCGTATTCTTCTTGTTAAGAGGCGGGGATAGTGATCCTTGATGAGTCTTCAAAGAAGCGAAACTAGTCGGATAATCGTCACTTTCACCTGCTTAAGCTCTTGTTATATATCCATAGTGAGAATCAGCATATATATATATTGAAGCGTGTATGTGTGTGTGTGTGTGTGTAGACGCATGACTCAGTGGTCAGAGCTTCGGGTTCATAATCATGTGGTAGTGTGTTCGATTCCTGAAACGGGCTGTATGTTGTGTTCCTGAGCAAGTCATTTTAGTTCACGTTGCTCCGGTTCACTCATCTATAGAAATGAGTTACGACGTCACTGGTGCTAAGCTGTATCGGACTTTGCCTTTCCCTTGCTTAGCATCGATGACTAGGAAAACGGAGGCTGGTATGCATGGGTGACTGCTACTCTTCCATAAACAACCTTATATAGATAGATATATAGATATAGATAAATATATACATATCATGCATATATATAATCATACATATAATATATATAATATATATATATATATATATATATATCTATATATATATATATATATTGTGTTCTTGAGCAAGGCACTTTATTTCACGTTGCTCCGTTCACTCAACTGTAGAATGAGTTGCGACGTCACAGGTGCCAAGCTGTATCGGCCTTTGTCTTTCCTTGGATAACACTGGTGGCGTGGAGAGGGGAGGCCGGTATGCATGGGCGACTGCTGGTCTTCCATAAACAACCTTGCCCGGACTTGTGTCTAGGAGGGTTAACTTTCTAGGTGCAATCCCATGGTCATTCATGACCGAAGGGGGGTCTTAATAATATACATAAATACACATATAAATACATACATATGTGTATGTTACCAGTACACACACACACACATATGTATTATTTTCTATTTTGGGCACAAGGCCCGAAATATTTGGGGAGGGGGCCAGTCAATTGGATCTACCCCAGTACGCAACTGGTACTTAATTTATGGACCCCGAAAGGATGAAAGGCAAAGTCGACCTCGGTGGAATCTCAATTCAGAACGTGAAGTATTTTGCCCGGCGTGCTAACGTTTCTGCCAGCTCGCCGCCTTACCTAGGTCCAAGGCTCCTTCATTGGAATTTCAACAACAAGGTATTAATGTATGTATGTATGTATGTATGTATGTATGTATGTATGTATGTATGTATGTATGTATGTGTGCAGATTCGTATGTGTTGCTTTATGTATGTATTCTCATGCATATAGTTGCATATCTAGACATGCTGATATATATTTAAATGCTAACCCCCTGTAAAGTTTTGTAGATTGTATGTATGTAGGATACAGACGGGAAATGGAGTACAGGGGAAGCTTTATACTGCTCACAACAATCTTTTCGACAAATCCTCCTCGATCTCTCTTGAGTGGGAATCTATACAACCGGTTGTGATGCATCCGTCGGTGTGCGGAAACATCTCGTCAGGTGATGTAATGAGTGGTATCTCGGTAAATGATCTCTGTTTCGCTCTGATTTAACACGGCATGTTGTTAGTAACCGTAGGTTTAAGCGGTTGTGTGTGACGAAACGATCGTAGTGAGGAGTATAAAGGTTCCCGTGTATTCCGTTTTCCATTTGTTTCATACTCAACATACACTAAGGAATTCCTGAGGTAGATCCATTTACAATTGTGCAATTAATTACAATGGACGACGTCAGGTAGCCATAGTCAGTGAACGTGCTTTATCGATGTACTACTAGGAACATACCCAACACTTACATATTAACTTACACACACAAACACACACGCACGTATACACATACACACACAAATATATATTATATGTATGCACCACCACACACACATATGTATATATATATATCATCAATGATAATATAACTATAAGGAGAACGGTTGAGATAACCGGATAACTGGATACAATATGTATAATATGGCAGAGGCAGGGTGTGGTGAGATGAGATGGGATATATATAATGAGCTAGGTGGGGGTGGAAGTGGAGATTCGCCAAAAAATTACAAGTACTTCTACCAAGTAAATTCCTACAGGCAACACGAAGACCCATAGAAACTGAGGGAAAAGAAAATAAAAAAAATCCTAAAAGTTACTGTGAAGAGTGGACAAAATCTCACTTACTTTCTTGTTATATTTGTTTTATTGATAATTCTGCTGTTTTAGTATTGTTGTTGTTGTTGTTGTTGTTGTTGTTGTTGTTGTTGTTATTATTATTATTACGTTCGTTCTGGATCCTTTTTCTGATTTCCGCTTGTCCGCATTGATTTACTTGTCTTCAAATACCTTACTTTTCATTCCAGAACCCATCTCATACACAACCACACACACACACACACACACACACACACACACACACACACACACACATTTCTCCATCACCAACACACATATAAATATAACCTCGTACACAAAGACACACACAACTTCATACACTAAACTCACACAAACTCACACGCATACACACACTCACACGCATACACACACTCACACGCATACACACACTCACACACGCGACCATAAATAAACATGTACGTATATCTATTTATCTAGCTATGAATCTACTTATTTTTGTATCTACGTATCTATGTATCTTCGTATCTTTGTGTCTATCTCTTCTTGCTCTCTGTTTGCCTGTCTGTCTTATAAATTTTCTTTTTCTCTTATCCTCCCCCCGCTACTATTTTCACTCGTGCTTTCTCATGGCTCTCATTCTCCCTCACCTCCTCCATTTTACCGTTTCTTTCTTCTTCTATACACAATCATACATGGCGTGTAAGTGCCAAAATGTATACGTTGTACAACATCGATGTATATATACATATATATTCACATACATATGCATGTACTTATGTGATGGGTATGTATGTATATATACATATATATATATATATATATATATTATATATATATATATATATTATGTATATGTATATATATATATATTATATATGTATATATGTATATATATGAATATATATGTACACACATATATATTTATATATATGCGTATATGTATCTATATATATGTATATAATGTATATATATATTATATGCATATATACATACATATATATGTGCATATATATATATACATACATACATATATATATATATATTTACATATATATGTATATATATTCATACACGTATATATAAATATATATGCATATATATGACACACGTCAACTCGTATAGATACACACCAAACACATACATACATATAAATATGATATATATGTACATATACATATATATGTATACAAGTGTATATATGTGTGTATGTGTGTATGTATGTATGCATATGTATATGTGTACATGTACATACTAAGCGCGCTGTGTGAAAAGCTCCCTTCTAGATAGACATAACATACGGAATACTGCGCCAACACCCACGACGTATGTTTATTTACTATTGTCAAAGTAAGAGTCCTTCCTAGCCGGTCCCCACGCGCTCGTCTTACTAGAGTGATAATGATCATCACCATGATGACGATTATTATTATTATTATTATTATTATTATTATTATTATTATTATTATTATTATTATCTTTATTATTATTAATAGTGTTGTTGTTGTTGGTATAATTTCAATGAGCATCATCGTCGTCATCAGCATCTTCAACATCCTCCTCCTCCTCATCATCATCATCATCATCATCACCATCATCATCATCATCATCATCATCATCATCATTTCTGCCGGTTTAACTGTGTTATCAAACAATAGGTTAAGTTTACAGTCATTCATTTAAATGCAAATCTTTATTTGCCTATGAAACATAACGTGCGATATATATAACAATTTTATGCCGAAGGTGTGTGTATATAGTTCTGAAAAAATGTTGACATCGACTCCTCTTACAGAAGAAAGCGGTCGATGTTCAAACAAGCTGGTCAGAAATCGTTAGCCAACCGAAGTCTTGTGCGGTTGCTGAAAGGAAGAAACAAAAGAAAAATTATAAAAGGAAAGCAAAATGAAATAAATAAATAAATAAAATAAAATAAAATAAAGTAAAATAAAATAAAATAAAATAAAGTAAAATAAAATAAAGTAAAATAAAATAAAATAAAATAAAATAAAAATAAATAAGACCAACCAACATGTTTCCAGCGGTTTTGTCTGTTGGCCGACTGGGTGAAGCGATTCTGCGAGCATGTCTCTGAATAGAGGTAACATTAATGAATTACCAAGTCTTTGTTTAACTTGGAACAACGTTCTAATTGTTCATTGGTCTAGCTTCATTGGACCAACAGGTTCTTTTTTTTTTGTGTTTTTGTTTGGTTTGTTTTTGTGTTTGTTTCTTTTTTCTTCTTCTCCAAAGCAAGAGATCATAGATAAATATACAAAGAAAAGAGAGAAAAGAAGACAGACAGGCACGCAGGCAGTGTGACAAGCAGGTAGACATTAAAAGTGTACGTACACGCATACATCTTTAAATCTTCAAAACATGCACACTTATTCACACACTCACATACAGACGCTCACACACACATACGCACACGTACAAGCACATACACATAAATTTGTATGTATTTCTGTACATGTTTATTTTTGTATGTATCTCTATCTATCTATCTATCTATCTATCTATCTATCTATCTATCTATCTATCTATCTATCTATCTATCTATCTATCTATCTATCTACTATTCTATCTATCTCTCTCTATCTCTCTCTCTCTCTCTCTCTCTTTATATATATATATACATACATACATGTATATGTGTGTATATGTATGTATGTATATACATGTATATGTATGTGTGTATATATATATATATAATATATATATTTTATAGGTATGTATATATATCTATATATATATAATATATATATATATATACTATATGCATCTCTATATATATATATATACACACATTGCATACATACATACATACATAATACATACATAATGCATACATACAATATATATACATATACATATAATATATATATCTATATATATATATATATAAAATGTTCACACCTGTTCGCAGTGTATACACAACAGTAAAATACTGGTTTAAGATTTTGGCACAAGGCCAGCAGGTTTTGAGTAAGGAGCTTGTACTTGTTTTATCAACTCCGAAAGGATGAAAGGCAAAGGCGACCGTGACAGAATTTGAACTCAGGCCGTAAAGATAGACGTCAAAAGTAAAATATTAAATTCTTCGTGCAATGTGTGCGCACACGCGCGCGTATGTGTGCATGGATTATATGAAATGTGGATGGAGTATATACATATGAATTGTTATATGGGACAGCGTGAGTGATAATGTTCGTTCACACGCATACGATATCATTTATATATATATATATATATATATATATATATGTGAGTGTGTGTAGTATTTATTATATGTCTGTATAGATAAATAGGTATCTGGATAGATATCGTTGCAAATGTACGAGGAAATGTCATTAAATATACGATTTATAGTTGTAAAAATTATATCCTGCGACGATGTAACCTTCCAATGCGTAAACCTCTTTACAATAGTGATCCATAAATGGCTCCTATCAAAGCGATTTTGTTTTGGGTATTTCTCAAACTTTGCTAAATCCATACCACTTGCGAATAATTACACAGAGAGAACAATAACAACTAATTTGTATATTATTTAGTATTTCATAACAAACAGTATATTTAAGAGAACCACCCAGTCAGGGCTCGTTCGGGGTTGCCATCGGTATAGGATGTGATCGTCCTCATAACTTTTGTCGAAACTATAAGTTAAAAGACACTTGCTTAAGCTGTCACGCAGTAGGACTCAACCCGCAACCACGTTGGGCAAAAGCCTAACTTCCTTAAGCAAATCCACACAGCCACATCTACGCTTTATATATCTATACATACATACTGACATCTCTCTCTCTCTCTCTCTCTCTCTCTCTCTCTCTCTCCTTTCTCTCTCTCTCTATCCATCTATCTATATGTGTGTATATGTGTGGCTGTGTTGCAAGAAGCTTACTTCCAAACCACATAGTTTCGGGTTCAATTCCACTGCATGTCACCTTGGGTAAGTATCTTGTATTTTAGCCTCGGGTTGACCAAAAAACTTGTGAGCAAATCTGGTAGACGGAAACTGAAAGAAGTCACTCGTACATATGTTTGTGTGTGTCTGTCTTTGTGTTTCTGTTTGCCCCCTCCCACCGTTTGTAAACCGGTGTTAGTGTCTTTATGTCCCTGTAACCTAGCAGTGATGTAAAAGAGAACGATAGAATAAATACCAGGCTTTAAAAAATTTAAGTACTGGGGTCGATTCATTCATCTAATATTCCTTCAAAGCGGTGACACAGCATAGCTGCAGTCTAATGACTGAACTAAGTAGAAGATAAAAGACATATAATATATATATATATAATATATATATATATATATATATATGTGTGTGTGTGTATGTATGTATGTATGTATTATGTATGTATGTATAAATTAGCAAATGGTGGTTCTTCTCTAATTTGTATACATGTATTATATATTGTGAAATTTGATTTATTATTACTAAATTTGATTTTTCCCTGTAAGTTTGGAATCATATTCCCTATTATTATTGTTATTATTATTATTATTATTATTATTATTATTATTATTATTATTATTATTATTATTATTATTATTATCACCATTATATACGCAGAGAGAGAGAGAGAGAGAGAGGAGAGAGAGAGAGAGAGAGAGAGATAGAGAGAGAGAGAAAAAGACGACAAACAACACCGTATATTGTACCGAGAGTTGGCACAATTGTCGATAGTTTCGAACTGCAGGATATGTGTTTTGATCATGGCTTTTATAACGTTAAAGATGTTTCCCCGATTAATTTTTTATGCCACGGATCGGTTTCATGCCGGACAATTTTTCCGCGGACCCGTAGTGACACAAGTGTGTAATTTAAGTGCATTTCGATAAAGAGAGCAATAGTAAAAAGAGCAATTTATTAAAAGGAAGAAACAGTGTATAATCTTTTGACTCTTTTGTCTGGGCTCCAGCCTGGCCACACACTTTCTTGCTTAGTTTCCCTTAGTTACACTATTATCACATCAATATCAACTCATCATAATGTACAATCAGTGGGATCTCTGAACATGTTTCCCTGCAACTGGGACGGTCCCATCTTGGAGTGATGGGAGACAATGATACTCGAATTATGTTCCTCAAGTCTTGTCTACTCTGTAGTTTTGTTTTGGTTATTGTCCCAGCAGAAAACCCCGCTTGTTTCTTTGCGGCTCGGTAGCAAATGATCCACGGGCCGCTACCGGTCTGCGGCCTGGTGCTTGGGAACCTCTGTTCTAAAATACCCGGCCTTTATCCAGTCAAGACAAGATGTTAATTGGCTTATACCTGTCGGCTAGAATCAGTTTAAAAAAAAAAAACAATTCACGTGTCCAAAAACTTAGAAAGGGCATAGGATTTATTTTGGCAATTTAGGAAGTAACCAATAAAATTGGTTACTTTAGTGTAAGATCGACATGACGTGAGAAATAGCTTAGTTGAAAACCAACAATTATTCGCTCTGAGTGGGTTGGAT
>NW_021826618.1:10000-12325 GCF_006345805.1 Octopus sinensis | reverse complement strand
TAGCAGAATCGTTAGTACGTCGGGCGAAAGCTTTGCGGTATTTCGCCCGTCGCTCTGTTCTGAGTTCAAATTCCGCCGAAGTCGATTTTGCCTTTCATCCTTTCGGGGTCGATAAATTAAGTACCAGTGAAACACTGAGATCGATGTAATCGACTAGTCTCCTTCCACAAAATTTCAGGCTTTGTTCCCTATAGGAGAAAGGATTATAGTACTATATACAAAATACACATATTAAATCTCATTCTGACACACGTTTCTACAATATAGACATCCTAGGATGTGACATCCGATTGCAGCCTGTGGTTGGTTCGATTGCATTTATGAGCTCATCCAAGGTAAACTTATTCATGCAGCTTTATTCAAGGTGTTACCACTACGAGTTGTTGTTTGTTTATTCCTTCTCGAGCCATGCCTGGCTCATAAGGGCCGGTTTCCCGGTTTCTTGGCGTATAGGTTCTCCACTTGGACGGGACGCCGGTCCGTCGCAGGCGAGCTGCAAGATGCAGGAGGAAAGAGTGAAAGAAAGTTGTGGCGAAAGAGTCAGCGGATGTTTCGCCATTACCTTCTGCCGGAGCTGCGTGGAGCTTAGGTGTTTCTCTCATAAACACGCACATCGCCCGGTCTGAGATTCGAACCCGCGCTCCCTCGACTGTGAGTCCGCTGCTCTAACCACTAGGCCATGTGCCCCCACACTACGAGTCTTTGAAGAGAACTGAATTGGGGATTTTTATACTCTTATTTAAGGTATATTTTAGGTGGGGGACATGTAAGCTTAATGAAGAAGATGGCATAGGCTGTTGTGATGTGGGTGTGAGTGCGCGCTCGCGTATATAAATATAATACACCCCCACATATATATATATATATATATATATACATAACAATATTTAATAAATAAAACATATGCATACATACATACATATATGTACATACCTACATCTATATGTATATATACATGCATATATGTGTACTGGACACCACAAATAAACGTAGAACACAACGAGAAACGAAAACATAAAAACAAAACAAGGAAACGGACTTTTTTTAACAACGAAAAAACAGAGTACAAGACAAACAACACACGGAACATTCCCCTTCTTCAGCTGCTCCTATTTCGACTCATTGCCTGTTTCGAAGGTAAGGGCAGAACACGACTACACTGAAACAGTTTTACCCGCAAAGCGACACATATATGTGTGTGTGTGTATGTATGCATGTATGTATGTATGCATTCATGTTTGTATATATATACACATGTTGTGTCCCCTAGCGGATACTTAATACAAGGGAGATAATCATTTCTTCATAATATTTGGTGGGATTAGCAGTTTGAATTTGAAATTAAGAAATAAGGTAAAAGAATCACAGAATACACATCCCTGCACGCACATACACACACACACACGCACACTATACGCCCCAGCAAAGCTACACATACTACTTGGTAAGTGCTATACAAACGCAATAATAAATAGTACAAGCAGGATAATTATGACAGACATTAAAACACGAAAATACCACAACGGCGATCCACTGTGGGAACCTCCATGCAGTTTGATCGACGTACTAGAAACAACAACCAAATATCTCTTTCAAATCCCATTTTACTAACATATGTACGCATATACACATGAGTAAAAGAGGGGTCTGACTCTAGAATTAGCCCGGAAACTTTAGCGCGCCAGGCGAGAAGCTTAGCGGTATTTCGTCTGCCGTTACGTTGTGAGTTCAAATTCCGCCGAGGTCGACTTTGCCTTTCATCCTTTCGGGATCGATAAATTAAGTACCAGTGGCATACTGGGACCGATGTAATCGACTATCCCCCTCCCCTTAAGTTTCAGGCCTTGTGCCTACAGTAGAAAGGATTGTCATCATCATTATAAATATCATCATTATTATACTTCCAACCAGATCTGTTAGAAGTAGCAGCAAACCTCCTCAAGTTGCACCTTACTCTCTAGATAAAAAGAAAGGACACATTGAACAACGTAGCCCCAGATAGACTGTCTGTCAATATCTTGCCTTTGATAATAGGTTTCTCTTCGATCAGAACGGACCTGGCAGCTAAACAACAGTACCATCTAATCTGCAAGTACCACGTACCTTCAAGAGAGAGAGAGAGAGAGAGAGAGAGAGAGAGAGGGGGGGGAGCGGGAGGAAATTAGTGGAGTAGCGGTGTTATATTTTGGTTATTTGCATGATACCCGGCCACCACAGCAAAGGTACCTCGTCTTGACTTGACAGCGTTCGTATTCTTTCATCTTTTACCTTTTACTTGTTTAAGTGATTAGACTGCGGCTATGCTGGGGCACTGCCTTGAAGCGT
>NW_021826618.1:2500-5000 GCF_006345805.1 Octopus sinensis | reverse complement strand
CAGTCAAATGACTGAAACAAGTAAAAGAGTAAAAGAGAATAAAAATAATAACAATTTGTAAAAGATCGTAACAAAGTCCTCAATATGGACGAAAACCCCATCCGGAGGTGACCAAGGAATTCCATAGATCCCGAGCTACCCTACTCATTAGGAGTGCCATGGCAAATGCTCCTCTTTCTTCTATGTTCCTCAGTCTACAGTCACTAGCTTAGAGTAGGTCCACTCATTCAGGCCATTTTCGCCGCATTCACCTGCCTCTTAAACGATTTTACTGGGAAGTAGCATATCCCTCTCAATCCTCACTTTCTTTACAAATGGAATTTTAAAAAGTCAACGTGGGCTTTGGCCGAAGAGGAAAGTATCTGCCTTCAGTCTTTTCAGTCTCGTCCACCACACCACCTCTTTCGCCATCGCCACCAGACAATTTCATTTTTTTTTTTTTTTGGTGGAAGCACTCCGTCGGTTACGATGATGAGGGTTCCGGTTGACCCGATCAACGGAACAGCCTGCTCGTGAAATTAACGTGTAAGTGGCTGAGCACTCCACAGACACGTGTACCTTAACGTAGTTCTCGGGGATATTCAGCGTGACACAGAGAGTGACAAGGCCGGCCCTTTGAAATACAGGTTACAACAGAACAGGAAGTAAGAGTGGAGAAAGTTGTGGTGAAAGAGTACAGCAGGGATCACCACCATCCCTGCCGGAGCCTCGTGGAGCTTTTAGGTGTTTTCGCTCAATAAACACTCTCAACGCCCGGTCTGGGAATCGAAACCGCGATCCTACGACCGCGAGTCCGCTGCCCTAACCACTGGGCCATTGCGCCTCCACAAACAATTTCATAAAGACAGAAATTTTGTGCTAAGATTAATTCCTTACTCTTATTCTCCCATCATGACGCGTAAGTAAAAAGTAATATTATTATTAGACACCAGAGTGAATATCACAAAAAGAAGAGGTGGAAGGAGAGGGAGAAACAAAGAGAAAAATGTTCGGACTGACATTATCAACTTTAGAACTGCACACAGTAAATTTGCGAATTTTGTGATGTAAAATTCACGTGAGTGTAACACTTCTAAAATAATGCTGCGCCTGCAATAAAATCTTGGGAGATATGGAGAAAATAATAAGTGTTTGAGTAGGCTATACGTCACGGTATCACTTAACGCTCTTCAAGCCATTATCCAGCAAAAAGCTTTAAATTTACTTCATCAATTGAAACAAGAAGCTGAAGAAAACTCTCAGACGTTTATTGCTTCTTATAGATGATTTGAAAAGTTGAAGAAACGATCAAATCTCTTTAGCATTCGGATAATAGGAAAATTTTGCAGATCTTTTCGGTTTGAACGGCAGTTTTTTCTAGCGGTGTCATATGAAATTGTCACCCATAATTATGAACCTAGTATCGATCTATTGCATTTCAATCTGTTTTAGGGTTAGGGTTAGTTAGGTTTAGGGTTAGGGTTAGATGTGGGGGGAAGGGTATCTTTTTTTCTTTACAAATGTAAATAAACCCAATCTGTTTCTTAAACGAGGGACATATTCAGACGGCACAGAATGTTTTCATCCCAAATGGACGTCATTGATTGGTTGAAATTGCAGAAATTGAAGAAAAAAAAAGCAACAAATATCTTGCAAACTATAGAATTTTCTCAATAAAGCCAAGAGAAAAAGATGTTTTATAAACACATTCTACCAGTGTACGAAGTATAAAATTTTTAGTTACCTAGAAATTATGTTAAAAACTGCCGTTCAAACCGAAAAGATCCAAATTTGCAAATGCTATAATCCAGATGCTTCGGAGTTCTTCTAAAACTTCAAGTGTAAAGGTAAGAAAGAAAAAAATACTCCGGAATATAAGATAGCAAATGATTGCCTCACATTGATGATGCTAGTGGAGGCACATGGCCTAGTGGTTAGAGCAGCCAACTCGTGGTCGAGGGATCGCGGGTTCGAATCTCAGATCGGGCGATGTGTGTGTTTATGAGCGAAAACATTTAAGTTCCACGCGGCTCCGGCAGAAGGTAATGGTGAAACTTCTGCTGACTCTTTCGCCACAACTTTCTCTCACAGCAACTCGGCGTCCTGTCCAGGTGGGGAACCTATACGCCAAGAAACCGGGAAACCGGCCCTTATGAGCTAGACATGGCTCGAGAAGGATCAAACAATACAAATACTAAGAGAAACATTTCTGAACTGACTAGGAAGCGAAATTTCGTTTATTGGATTTCAGTCAATATTATCTACCCATAGCACACACATTGGTTGCCAGGACAGGACAAAATCGTAAAGTAGACTCGCGAAACAATAACAGAGAGCCGAACAGCTAAGTTACGGGAGATTTAAACACGCCATTATCAGTTGTCAGGCGATGGCACACTAACACGCACACACAAAAAACAACACAACACACACACACACACGCGCACAAATACACCACACACACACACGACGGATTTCTTTCAGTTTCCGCCTACCAAATCCCAAGGCTATAGTAGAGGAC
>NW_021826617.1:10000-12546 GCF_006345805.1 Octopus sinensis | reverse complement strand
CAATCCGTTCACACAAACACCAACACATATACAAATTTCATTCCGTATATAAATAAAATATAAATAAAAAAACTTGCATATATATGTATGTATGTATATACATATATATATATATATATATATATATATATATATATATTATATATATATATAATATATGTATAATATGCATTCAATTACACCCCTTACATAGTTTCGTAGAGTGTATATATGCGATATATAAATAACTTCTCTCAAACACGGCATAGAATATATTTCTTTGTCAACTCCATATTGTCATTAAATCACCAAAAGGATGACTAGTACAACACACACACACACACACACACACACATATGTATATATACATACATATATACATACATACACACACACATACATAAATATGCATACATATACGCAGTTATATACCTGTATATACACATGTACGTGCATAATATATATATATTATATATATATATACATACATACATATATATATATATATATATATATAGAGAGAGAGAGAGAGAGAGAGAGAGAGAGAATATATATTATATTTATAATATATATATATGCATATATATATGCATACATATATATGCATATATAAACATATTTATACATGTATGTATATAAATGTTTATTATGTATATGTGTGTATGTAAGTATGTATGCATGCATGTGTGTGTGTGTGTGTGTGTGTGTGTGTGTGTGTGTGTGTGTGTAGCCGAAATCAATTAAAATCAACTGAAACTGCAACACGTCAGGACTGGGTAGAGGTTTCACGCGTGCGCAGTACAAAGGAAGGAACGCACGGACGAAGTACACAAACCACGCACGCACAACAAAGATTTTAAGGAACAGCGTCGCAAATAAAACTAGTTTTGAAAAATAAAAAAATAAAATGAAAATAAAATAAGATATAAACACATAAAATGAAATAATCTCCCAAAGAAAAATGGCCTCTGTGTAAAGTAAACAAACACGGCAGAACAATAACGGTTTAATGGCGGCTCAATTAGTCTCAATGAACGCCAGCACTATTAACTAAAACGCTATGGTTCCGACATTTTAATTGTCAAATAACACACTTTTAATTTGAATATAGGTGACACTGTTGTTATTATTGTTGTTGTTGTTTTTGTTGTTGTTGTTGTGTTGTTGTTGTTGTTGTTTTTGTTGTTGTTTTTGTAGTTGTTGTTGTTAATGATGATGATGATCATGATCATGATCGTGATGGCGATGATGATGATGATGATGATGATGAAATGTCGTTCATGTTTAACTTTTGGTTTCGCTTTCGTTGCTGTTCTTTTTGTTGTTGTTGTTGTTGGTGGTGGTGGTGACGGTGGTGGCGGTGGTGGTGTTGTTGACGGTGGTGATGGTGGTGGTGGTGGTTGTGGTGGTTCTTGGTGGTGGTGGTTCTTGGTGGTGGTGGTGGTGGTGATGATGGTGGTGATAGTGGTGGTGGTGGTAGTGGTGTTTGTGGTGGTGTTGTTGATGGTGGTGGTGGTGCTGGGGTGCTGGTGCTGGTGCTGGTGCTGGTGGTGCTGGTGCTGGTGCTGGCGGTGGTGGTGGTAGTGGTCGTCGTCATCGCCGTCGTCTTGTATTTGTTGATGTTGTTTAAGTCCCACGTCGCCCACATCAAAGACATTCGAACCATGACCATCCATCCATCAATCTATCCCACTTCTCTGCTTACTATTCCTAAGAGGGTTGTTATGATAGAGTCCTCAGGCATCTCAACTGCAGGGCCCTATGAGAATCAACCATCATTCCAGAATTGGTGAGTGGATAGTGGGAGATGATATCTAGAACTGAAACTATGGTCCCTCCATTTGAAAGTGGTGCCTCTTCACTACCTACCCATGGCCATACAATACAGGGAGCCTCTACGTGATCTATCTACTAGAAAAAGCAGCCAAATCGTACGCAAATCACAGCCATTTTTTTATCCCTTTAGCATTCAGATTACTGTGTCAATTGTAATTCTTATTTATCCAAATTGTTTTGAATTAGTCAGGCATTAATCTCGTAGCTTGGGGATTTTGATAATGAGATTGTTTGTTTTTAGGATGACATGGTTGGGCAGGTGCGAGATGCCGGATCTGGCAAGTTTCAACATAAAACTATTTGGGTCTGGTATGGCTTGTTTAAATGCTAAAGGGTTAAATAATGATAATAAAGGACATGTTGGTTAATGTAATCCTAGATACACTAAGACCGTAATGCGGAATTATCGTGATCGGAACGTCTTTTATCATGCTTCTGTTCCATCAGAACCGATTTGTGGCTGAACACTACAACTATCACCACCACCACCCTCATCATCACCGCTGCTGTCTACACCACCAACACCACCACCATCACCACCATTACCACCACCACCACCACTACCACCATCACCACCACCACCACCACTACCACCCTCTTCATCACTGCTGCTGTCTACACCACCACCACCACCACCACCACACCACCATCACCACCACCACCACCACCACCACCCTCTTCATCACTGCTGCTGTCTACACCACTAACACCACCACCACCACCATCACCAC
>NW_021826617.1:0-5000 GCF_006345805.1 Octopus sinensis | reverse complement strand
TAAAAATGTGATGTAACTACGGTGCAAGTGTGGCTGTGGGGTAAGCGATTGGCTCCCCAGCCACAAGGTTCCGGGTTCAGTCCTACTGTGACGCAGCTTGGATAAGTGTCTTCTACTATAGCCTCGGACCGACCAAAGCCTTGTGAGTGGATTTGGTAGGCGGAAACTGAAAGAAGCCCGTCGTGTATATATATATATATATATATATATATATATATATATATATATATGTTGCTGTTATGCAAAAGTGTCGTAAGTCCAAAACGTTGCTTTTTTCAGAAAACGAAAAAGTAGTTTCCCCATTCCATAGCAAAACCGTTGTACTACACTTTGACAATTTTTGATATCTTGGCATCTGAAGCAGCTGGAGATACGATAGTTTGGCCAAAAAGAACCGGCTATTGCAAGCAAATATAAATATTGAAATAAAAAAAGGCATTTGGCCAAATTTGGACATACAACAGTTTAACATAATAGCAACGATACATATATACGCGCGCGCGCGTGTGATTGTCCTCACCATCGGTTGAAAACGGATGTTGGTTTGTTTATATCTTCACAACCAAGCAGTTCTGCAAACGAGACCGATAGAATATTTACCAGGCAAAAAATAATAACAATAAATGCTGGGGTCAATTCATTCGACTTGTTCAAGGCGGTGCTCCAGATTGGCCGCAGTCTAATGACTGACGCAACTAAAAGATAACTTTAATAATGTATTGCTTTCGATGAAATCGTAGAATTAGCAGTGACAATAACGACAACAGAAGTGAAAGTACCACATGATCCGGGATCCCCTTCGGTCACGACACTGACCATGGGATTGCACCTAGAAAGTTACCCTCCTAGTCACAAGTCTGGGCAAGGTGGTTTATGGAAGACCAGCAGTCGCCCATGCATACCGGCCTCCCCTCTCCACGCCACCGTTGTTATCCAAGGGAAAGGCAAAGGGGCCGATACAGCTTAGCACCCGTGACGTCGCAACTCATTTCTACAGCTGAGTGAACTGGAGCAACGTGAAATAAAGTGTCTTGCTCAAGAACACAACACGCAGCCCGGTCCGGGATTCGAGCTCACAACCTCACGATCGTAAGCTCGACGCTCTAACCACTGAACCATGCGCCTTCACATGATAATAATAATAATAAAAACGAAATAAATTTTATAAAAAACACAGCAGGCTCCAGCGAGTTTCGAACTCGCGACCTTCTGCGTGTTAAGCAGATGTGATAACCACTACACCATGGAACCAGACAATTGGGTGTCTTTTCTGTTAACAATTTGTTTTCAATGCTATATACAGCACTGCTTCATAGTTCATTCTAATTTTGGCCCAAGAACAGCTATTTCAAGGGTTTCCATAGACTGTACTTATTTCACTGACCCCGGAAGGGTGCATAGTACGGTTGATTTCCGTGAAATTTGAACTTAGAACGCAAAATGCCAGAAATAATTCTGCCAGCTCGCCGCTTTCCTAAAAGTTATGAGGGAGAAACTCGGATCTTGTGAATTTTCCCAAGTCCTCTCCCGGAGCCTGTTGCTTTCCTACACATTCTTTTTACAGCTGTTGCACTTTTTTCATTATTTCGTCTCCGGGTAATATTGTAAACATTAACCGAGAGACCAGTGAGTAAACTCTAGCCACAGTATATTACTGGTATATATTTTAACGCCACTAGAAGGGAAAAAAGATCTAAAGTTGACCACCTCTCATTACTATGATGTTGCATATTCGGCTGTTGTTGTCAACAGGGTTTTTTCTTCCAATTGTTGAGGTGTCTAGTGCTTTCCACCCCTCATTATATAATAGAACAGTCCATTGTTATGTAGTCAGCTCTCCAGTTATGAAAACTCCGGATCGATTTCCCGTACGTGTCATAAAATTTATATATGATAAGAAAAATATTTGCTCAGAAGAGCAACATGTGGTTCCATGGTGTAGTGGTTATCACATCTGCTTCACACGCAGAAGGTCGCGAGTTCGAAACTCGCTGGAGCCTAGCTTTGTTTTTCACTCCTGGGGTTAATAATTTTATAGGTCTAGTTATTGACATATTTAGTTTATTCTATTTACAGCAGCAACAGTATTTAGAAGAACAAAAGAGCAGCAAGTAAAACAGCATTTACACAAACAGCAAAAAATAAAAAAATAAAATAAAAATGGTAATATTGGATCCAGCTTATTTTGAACTCGTGATCTTTTTAGTATGAAGCAGATGTGATAAGCGTCACACCACGGGAATCCGATTCGCCAGTCGTCTATACATTTTCAGTATTAACCATCTCTACCAAGAAATTTCAAAGTGACAAACTAAATACCCGGTTGTGTTTAATAATGTCCATTGGTTGGTTTTATTGTCAATCCAGACACGACCTACCCCCAGTAAAAGCAACAACAATGACAGTATTTGCAACGATGGTTATAAGTACGAGTAAATAAAAAGAAAAAACAGAATTAGGTTCCAGCTAGTTTTGAACTCACGATACCATGGCACCCGAACAATTCGTACACAGGTAGCAGCAGCGGTAGCCATAGAAACAACAAAAACAACAACACCAATATCAGTCATAGCAGCATCGACAGCTTAGACGATACCGTTGAGAGGAAGGGAAAAAAAAAGACAAATATAGGTTCCAGCGAGTTTCGAACTCACGACCTTCTGCGTGTTAAGCAGATGTGATAACCACTACACCATGGAACCAGATGGCAGAATGTTTTAAAATATGGCTTTATCATAAAGAAGTTGTTTTTCATACAGAGATTAATGTTGAATTCTTTTCAAACTACAGCGGAGTATATATATAATGAAATTATTGTATACAGTGCTCAGGTGCACTACAACTTGTCAAAATCGTATCAGAATTGATACGATAACAAGAAGTATTCTTTCTCGACATGGTTTCGAATCCTGCCAGAGTCACTCTCTAACTTCCATTATTTCAGCGCTTTATAAAATAATTACTAGTTTTATTGTTAATTATTAGTCTTCTCAATAGATATTAATCTAATTTCAATCTATATCTCAAACATCACAGACAGATATTTGGATAAACTCTAGCCACAGCTTATTCACTACAAGGGAAAGAAGATCGAAAGTTGAGCATCACTCTTTATGATTTGGCAGATTCTGTGGTTGTCAACGACGTTTTGTTCCAGTTATTGATGACTCTAATGCTTTCCACCCCTCATTATATAATAGAACAATCCATAGTTATATGAAAACCTCGGATCGTAAAATTTGTACATGATAAGAGAAATATTTGCAAAAATGAGCAGCAAGTGGTTCTATTGTGTAGAGGTTATCACACCTGCTTTACACACAGGAGGTCGTGAGTTCGAATCTCTCTGGAACCTAGCTTTGTTTTTTTACACTCCTGGAGTTAATAACTTTTTACTTCTAGGTATTGGCATAATTAGTTAATTGTATTTACTGCAGCAATAGTATTTAGAACAACAAAAAGCAAGTAAAATATCATTGGCAAAAACAAGAAAATAAACTCAAAATAATAATAATGGATCCAGTATAGTTCGAACCCGTGATCTATTTAGCATGAAGTAGGTGTAATTACCACTACACCACGGATATCTGATGCGCCATGCGTTTATAGATTTCCAATATTAACCCTCTTTTCCAAGAAATTTTAAAGGGACAGACTGAATCCCTGTTTGTGTTTTATGATGTCCATCGGTTCGGTTGGTGTTATTGCTCATCTAAATCCACCCACCTCCAATAACACCCCCCCCCAAATTTTGATAACAACAACAACAGTTAGGGTAATGGTGGCAATAAGTAAATAAAAAAATAGAATTAGGTTCCAGCGAGTTTTGAACTCACGATGCCATGGCACCATCGAACTAGTAAGCACTTAGCAGCAGTTGGTGCAACAGCAGCAACATGTCATAGTATCGACAAAGCGATACGGTTAGAAAAAAAAAGTGAAATACACGAACAGGTTCCAGCGAGTTTCGAACTCGCGACCTTCTGCGTGTGAAGCAGACGTGATAACCACTACACCATGGAACCACATAATCAGACAGCAAATATTTTGCTATCATATATGAGTTTTATGTTAAATACAGTTCATTGTTGGTTTGTCTTTAAAGAGACAGAGGAACATCAGAAATTGTACATTAACAAGACGTATTTCTTTATATTTATTTACGGTGAGGGGTTCGAATTCCACTGGAGTTTTCTTTCCCGTCTATGTGTTCATGGGTCTGTAAAATAATAACCAGTTTTCTTGGTAATTATTGATATTTTGTCAGTAATTTTTTTATGACTTTAAAGCGGTGAGCTGGCAGCATGGCTAGCGTACCAAACGATATGCATAGCAGTATTTTGTCTGTCATTACGTTCTGAGTTCGATTTTGCCTTTCATCCTTTTCGGGGCTTTTTTTATACTTCTTTTATTTTTCAGAATTAAAATAAACAAAATTCTTTTTTAATCTAAAATGTACTCTCCTTCATTTTCTACGATGCTCTTCCATCTATCTACTAGACTTGCAAGGCCCCTATTCCAAAATTCACTTGTCTGTGATGAAAAATACTCTTCCAGTACTCTTCTGACCTCGTCTACAAAATTCAGATTTTTCCGTCCAAATGATTTTGAAGACTGTGGAATAAATGATAATAAGATGGAGCAATGTCCGGTGATTATAGTGACAGGGGCATCGTTTCCCATTCAAACTGCTCCAGCATTTGGAATTCATCGTTGATGTATGTGACCGCGTATTATCCTGATGGAAGAACACCATTCGTCTGGATACCAAAGATGGTCGTTTTTCTTCCAGCGCTGGTGTCGATGAATGGTTGAATGACCAAATTCTCTGCTAGTTTCTCAACGGTTACGATAGGATTTTGTTCCACCAGGGTTTGCAGGTCGTCCTCGTCGAGATCTACAGATGCTCCAGGACGAGGTTCGTCTTCTAAGCTGTAGTTTCCGGCTTGGAATTTCTGGAACCACCATTGACACAGGCTTACGCTTATTGTCCGATCTCT
>NW_021826616.1:2500-7500 GCF_006345805.1 Octopus sinensis | reverse complement strand
GTGTTTATTAAAGTACTTCTTTCAAAATTTCATTGAATCTGCCGACTAATTTTAACTTCCTCATTTGAAGAATGCTTGATTTCAAATTGATGATTAGTCTGGTCCAAGTACTGCTCATAACAAGAAGGAATGGAATCATTAATATCAAGGAAGATCTTGTTCGGTATTTGTGCGTGTTCTTGTTCAATGGACGCTCCTCGTGTCGTCGATTTTGTCGTCAGTTTTGTAGTGTAAACCTTAGCTTTTAAGCACCCCCTTAAAAAAAGGTTTAGTGGTGTGAGTCCTGGTAACTGTGGCGGGTATTCTGCTGAACCCCTTTGACCGATTTATTTATTTATTAAAATCTCAGCTACTGGAACTCGGTCGTCATAACCAGTGGAGTTCCAGTAGATCCGATCAATGGAACAACTTGCAGTCGAAATTAATATGCAAGTGGCTGAGTACTTCTCAGACACGTAATTGTCAGGGAGCTTCAGCATGACACAGAATGTGCCAGGGCTGGCCTACATTTTTGCTAGGTGAGGGGAGTAGAACAACGTGAAATAAAGTGTCTTGTTCCAGGACCCTATGTGTCACCGGAAATCGAACTCACTATCTTACGATTGTGACCTGAATATCCCAACCACTAAGCTACGTGCTTTTACCCTCAGCTACAATGTGGGGTGCCTTATTTTGCTGGAAGTAAATCTCTACATCTTTAAAGTTCGGTTGAATGTTTGGCATGTCAAATTCTCACAACAAATTCTTGTAAATGGAACCACTCACAGCACCGAGAGAACGGTCCTTTTGTTGATAAGCCTTACTATATTGCAATCTCTGGCAAATTGACTTGATGTTCCTCCGTAAAATGCAGATTCCCAAAAGGTGCAAATGTGGCGGTTTATCGAGTCATTTGATTTAAATACAGCCTCATCAGTACAAACAATCTTTTTGTTGGAAAGTGTGCATCTGCTATACATCTGCTATATATATCAGAAGAGGAGATAATCTCAAGAGGCAAGAATTCTCTAAAATGGACATGCCATTTAAGGCAATAGACAGGTTTATTGTCTGGAGATGAAAGAGCAGTTTACATCTTCAGGATTCTGAAACTTCGACAAAGAATTACTTATAAAATTCTTCTCTTTCGTCTGCATAGTCTTCAATCAGACTATTCTTGAAATATAACATTTCCGATGAAAGTGATTCAAAATGCGACCACCTTTTGATTTTGAAATTCCTATCTCATGATTCACGTGCAGCATAGATATTCTTGAACTCTGGAGATACGCTTTTAATACCTTTTCTTGCCTTGTGTGGCTTATAGACGTGCGGTTTTTCGGAACCTTTCTTGTGAGAATTCTGAAAAAGTCCTTCACCGTCAAACTTATCTCTAAATCGAATGATGGTAAGTCGCGTAAATAGATGTGTCTGAAACTCTCTTCTAAATTGTCATTACATTTCGACTTCGTTTTCAAACTTCCTGTAGTACTTCAGACTAATCTATTTTTTCTTAAAGCATAGTCTAGTTCCTTTCATTATCTCTAAAAGGCTAACTCTAAAAAGAGATAAAAATCGAGTTAGCGTCTGTTAAAGTGTGTATAACTTCCAGGGTATGAAACTCTGCTGCCTCTTTAATTTCTTTCCTACCAACATTTCTCTGAATAAAAACTTACCCGAAACATTTGATTTTCCACTCTCCATGGCAAGTTCTCTGTACTCTCTTCAGCGATTTTACTTCAAATTACAACACTTGCCAACGCAGACCAGTTCTCTTCGGAGTCTGTTTGATCACACACACACACACACACACACACACACACACACACACACACACACACACACACGCACACACACAAACACACACATAAAAAAGTGGCCTAAGAGAAATAACTCAGAGTAGGCGGTGTCATGTATTTGAAAAACCGACAAATACAGGCGTATCAAATACCGTACAACATAAATTCTTGATTTATCAAAATTATTTCCGCCTTTGGAAGATGAACCAAGAATTCTCCAAAGTCGAGCTGACATTAAGCATACGGATGTGCTTACTGTCAGCAGATAAACCGGCAGTCTTGAACACGTGACAACACAATTGTCCGGCTTTGTCAAGAACTCACGGATTTAGACAAATACAATAAAGAGTGAAACATTTATGATTTAAGTTATTTCACATGGTTGAACAAAAATGGTCTCAGGAAAATAAATATGTCTGACCAGTGACATGGGTTTGAGGAACAAAGACTAATTGAGATATATCAACTATCACGCTCCATGAATTTATCTCCGCTTTTAGAGGATGATTCATAGTGGCAATTGCGATCAGTTCCATATCAGAAGAGGAGACAATCCCAAGAGGCGAGAATTTCTCTGAAATGGACATGCCATTTAAGGCAATGGACAAGTTTATTGTCTGGAGATGAAGGAACAGTTTACGTTTTCAGAATTCTGAAACTTCGACAAAATTAGAGTAAATTATTAAGTAAATTATATTTTACGGAACTCGAAGTAGATAAGGGAATAAATAACTCAATTATAGATTTATCTGCTTCGAGTTTCACCGTAAAAAATACTTCACAATCATATCTCTGTTTGTTTGCCTATCTGTCTATCTACACACACACACACACACACATATTTATACACATGCATACATGTATATGTGTATATAAACATATATACATACCTTTACAAGGATATATACGTATAGAGACATGCATATATAAATGTACATGTATGTATGTATTTCTATATATGTTTATGTGCGTGCCCGTATGATTATGCGTGGGTAGGTGTGCGTGCGTGTCTGTGTGCGTGCGTGTCTGTGTGTCTGTGTGCGTGCGTGTCTGTGTGTCTGTGTGCGTGCGTGTCTGTGTCTGTGTGCGTGCGTGCGTGCATGTGAGTGTGTGCGTGCGTGTATGTGTGTATTGCTGAAATACATTTCGTTCAGCCACTTTAAATTAATACCACATTAAAGTATTTTAAAGTATTTTAATGAGACGGGGAAGCGAAACACGTCTGTTGGTGCCCATGTTCTGAACATCTTTAGGGCAATAGCCTGTTGTCTATGTCTATCAGACATCTCACCAATTCCATCTCTTCCATTGCACTATGAGAGAATGGTACTGAAGTGTTGCTGTCGGACAGAGTAACATCTGGAATTGGTAAAGTCTTGAGTTTGAATTAGACAACCTCGCTTTTGCTTGTTGGGTGTGGCAGGTGTAATGAGGAAGGCTTCCACCTGCTGTTTTATATCATGTGTTTGATGTATTTTCATATAGAAAATTCTGTCTGTTTGTCTTTCTGTCTGTCTCGCTCATACACACAGATTTGCACGCACAACTATTCACATTAAACATACATTTATACACTCACACACACACACACACACACACGTGTATACACAACAGTCGTCTTTTGCTGTTTAAACGTCTAAAGTGTTTAAGCGGCGTTTGTTAGTAAATTACTTGTGAAATCGTACGACCACTTCCCATTCAGCTGTACGTATTCTTGAGAGCTATATATTGTAGCTAACGAAAAGGCGGCGAGGTGGCAGAATCATTAGCGCACCGGGCGAAATACTTAGCGGTATTTCGTCTGCCGTTACGTTGTGAGTTCAAATTCCGCCGAGGTCGACTTAGCCTTTCATCCTTTCGGGGTCGATTAATTAAAGTACCAGTTTCGCACTGGGCTCGATGTAATCGACTTAATACGTTTGTCTGCCCTTGTTTGTCCCCTCTGTGTTTAGCCCCTTGTGGGCCATAAAGAAATAGGTATTTCGTCTGCCGCTGCGTTGTGAGTTTAAATTCCGCCGAGGTCGACTTAGCCTTTCATCCTTTCGGGGTCGATTAATTAAAGTACCAGTTTCGCACTGGGGTCGATGTAATCGACTTAATCCGTTTGTCTGTCCTTGTTCGTCTCCTCTGTGTTAGCCCCTTGTGGGCCATAAAGAAATAGGTATTTCGTCTGCCGCTGCGTTCTGAGTTCAAATTCCGCCGAGGTCCACTTTGCCTTTCATCCTTTCGGGGTCGATAAATAAAGTACCAGTTTCGCACTGGGGTCGATTTAATCGACTCAATCCGTTTGTCTGTCCTTGTTTGTCCTCTCTGTGTTTAGCCCCTTGTGAGCAATAAAGAAATATATGTACTGTAGCTAACGAACTGTCGTGGTTTGAATGTGAATCTGTGATACGGTTTCAATTTCTCTCTATAGCAATGCAGTTTTAGATTGAACCACCATTCGCCTGTCATCTATGATTAACAAGTATATGAACACATTAATTAACAAGTACATGAACTCATTATCGTCCTTCTTTTATCTTTTACTTGTTTCAGTAATTAGACTGTGGCCATGCTTGAGCACCGTCTCGAGCAATTTTCATTCGAACGAATCAACCCCAGTTATTCTATCTTTTTTTTTAAAAGCCTGGTGCTTTCCGAGTGTTATGACGTTATCAGCTTCGTGTATGCAGGAGATGCATTCGACACTTGATGGTTAATAGATGTTGCCGAAGAGATATGATAGGACATTTAAAGGAGGCCTGGGCCGATGTTAAGCCTCTGCTGCCTCGTTGTCGTTTTAGATAGAGGTGGTCTACATCATAGTTGATGTGGAAATTAAGTCTGCTGGTTAGTATCTTCCGGTTTTTCAGATCAATGGCTCGGAGCTGATCAAGCGTCCAGTCAAGCAGCCCAAATGTTGATATGAGTATTGACTCTGCAAACACATTGTTGGCCACTATTTTATTGAATGCAGAGAGTTCCGAGGTCTACATTATGTATGTATGTATGTATGTATGTATGTATGTATGTATGTATGTATGTATTTATGTATGTATGTATGTATGTATGTATGTATGTATGTATATTGCATGGTTGGGTCGTCAGCGACTAAACCGGCAACCCCACCAAGCTTGCTTGGTGAGGGTGTTTATTGGACATCCTGCGGGATGAAAAACAAAACCCGTCAAAGGGTGGAGGAACTCTTGAGAGTCAACGGCCATCCAATAAATGTCTTAA
>NW_021826615.1:0-12460 GCF_006345805.1 Octopus sinensis | reverse complement strand
CCCACCTGCAAGGTCATGTGCTGTTTATCTTGATATGAGATCACCACGTCGCGCACATATGGTAGTGATGCATGTGCCTGGTGTACCCTTATCAGAGGGTGGTCATGATGGTATACCGGGCTTTGAATATTTACCCAGTGTCACTTTGATGGCATGCACTGTTCTTCTCACTCAATAATAATAATAATTGATAATAATAATAATTATAATAATAATAATAATAATAATAATAATAATAATAATAATAATAATAATAATAAACTGAACAACCCGAGGGAAGTACGGCAACTATTGTTGCAAAGAAGGTGAAAATGATGGCAAGAAAAAAGCGCACGAGCAATTGGCTGATAGGTGGGAGGAGAAACCTCTGCACGGCAAATATGTGACCCGCAGCAAACAAGCTGATGTTGACCAGAAGCAAACCCATCAGTGGCTGCGGAGCTCAGGGCTAAAAGCAGAGAGCGAAGGTTTCATCCTGGCTGCTCAAGACCAAGCCTATCAACCCGGAACTACCAGGCCAATGTGATGAAAAATGGAGCAGACCAAAATGCCGATTCTGCAACGACATGATTGAAACAGTGGACCACCTAATCTCTGGATATAAAGTCTTAGCACCAGTGGAGTATAAATTAAGACATGACAGAGTTGGCCAATATCTCCACTGGCTAATAAGTCGGCATTACATATCAAAACTGCCGACAAGTGGTATAATCACCACCCTGAGGCTGTAACTGAAGGAGAAAATGTAACCATTCTGTGGGACTTTCCAGTACATACAGACCGAACCATCAAGGCCAATAAACCAGATATTGTTGTGAAAGACCAAAACAATAAAGTTTGCTTATTGATCGAGATGAGCATCCCCTGTGATCATAAATCTCAGCGAAAGAGTTTGACAAGCTCAGAAATATAAAGACCTATTCAATGAAATTGAGAAATGTGGCATCTCAAGGCGGTTACAATACCAGTGATCGTAGGAGCACTAGGAATGATCAAGAAGGGAACCGAAAATTATATTAGAATGATCCCTGGCTTACCATCCCTGCAAGAAGTGCAAAAGATTGTCTTAACTGGTACATCACACGTATTGAGAAGAGCATTGTCGATGTGAGAACTGTTGCTGCTCATGTATTTTAATTAACTTTAAAAAAAAAAAAAAAAAAATGAACGAACTACTGAGTTTGGTTTAATGGCCTACCAATATACACTATGAGTTTCTTTGCCCTAGGAGTCGGGAAGACCTCGGCAAGAAATGGAAGAAAATTTGAAAGAAGAAAAAAAAAAGTAATAATAATAATAATAATAAAACATCGAAAAATACCTTAGGAATGAGAACCCAGGTTCGAAATATCACCAAGACACCCGATGAAGGCTGAAGGGTATATCAGCCAAAATGTTGTGTTAACAACAAACAAGATGAGGACAAATATACGTCAATTGTAAATAATGTAAATAATGTAAATAATTCTTCATCTCTTAAATATAGAACTGAATTGCTTTTGTTGTTGTTAATATTGCTCTTGCAGTTGTTATTATTTTTTATTGTTATGGTTGACATAATTGTTGCTTTTCTTCTTGCTGTTATTGTGTTGCTATTGTTGTTATTCTTGGTGTGGTTGTTGTTGTTGTTGTTGTTATCGTTCTTGTTACTTTTGTTATTGTCGCTCACCCTAACTCATTTCTCGAATAACATTGTCATTTCTGACAAACCCAAACTGACCAGCACAATTTCGATGTTGTTCTATGATCAAAACTGTTCCCACCATGACCATCGGGATCACATCTTACGATGCATTGCTTTTAAGATTGCAGATTATCGTTTGTATGAGACATGGTTGTTATTTCTAGCAGGTTGAGTGACCCCGGGGCGGCCTCATCCATTGGTCAGTAGACACTATTTGTAGAACTGGTTCGACGATCACGCGCACTCTATCTGTCTTTCTGTCTGTCTGTCTGTCCGTTTGTCCGTCTATCTATCTATCTATCTATCTATCTATCTATCTATCTATCTATCTATCTATCTATCTATCTATCTATCTTTATATATAAAAGTGAAGTTGTGTGTCTGTCTCCTACGATTTAGATTCCTAACTACTCCCACATTTTGCGGTGCAGTTTAACCAAAACCGGGCATCTTATAGTCATGATTCATATCGAGCCCTTCTGGGTATTAGCGCGCGTCTACGATGAGTCTACGATTTAAAAAATAATTTACCATCATTTTTCCCCATTTTAATGCATTTTTTCGCTATTATATAAGGGAAGTAACTCTCTAAAAATGTCTACGATGAGTCGACGATTTAAAAAAAATTTACCATCATATTTTTTCCATTTTTAATGCATTTTTTTGCTATTTTTTTGCTATAACTCTAAAAATGCTTATATAGTTATTTCCCTTACAAACCCGAGCAACGCCGGGCGATACTGCTAGTATATATATATATATATATACTTATCGGTATTTCTGTCTGTCTGTCGACATGCCTATCTGTTTCCTTCTCATTCTGTCTCTCTTTCTCCCTCCCTCCTTCTCTCTCTATCTCTTTCTCTCCCCCCTTTCTCTCTCAGTTTGAGTGAAAGTTTATCTGCGTCTCGGTCTGTCCACTTATGAATCTATCAGTGTGTGTGTGTGTGTGTGTATATGTGTGTGTGTATTAAGGTGTGTTGTGTGTGTATATGTGTGTGTATTAAAGTGTGTTCTGTGTGTGTGTGTGTATGAGTGTTCTGTGTGAGAAAAACAGAGACACTGCAGATGCACTCACTGAACTTCCAAATTATCTCGACGAAATTTTCCTTGTTCTGTAAACAAATGGCTTTTATTTCAATTTGTGTGCAGAGAGTGCATACATACACATACATACGCATATATATTGAATACATATATGTATGTATATATATGTATATATATATATATATATATATATATATATATATATATATATATTATATATAATATATATACAGATATGTATGTATATATACAGATATGTATGTATATATACAGATATGTATATTATATACAGATATATATATATATATATACATATATATATGTATATATATATATGTATATATGGCATATATATATATTTATGTATATATATACACACACACACACAACTCTATACCTATTATGTATAATACATGCATAATATATATATATATATAAGATATATATATATCTACATATATATATATATGTTTATATATATATGTATATGTATATATATATATATATATATTATATATATATTATATAATATATATATATATATATATATACACGCAAGTACATTCGGGCACAAACATATATATATATATCAACGCACGCCCATGTTATATATGTATGTGTGTGTACCGCATAGTCTAATTATATACACATTGTACGTATCCACATGTGTATATCTAGGACGATGTCTGGATGTAACTATTCTGCTCTTGTTGCGCAATAATAATTTTGTCAACAACATTATTGTATATTATATTAGTACAGGTTAAGTGCAGTAATCGTGACCTAAGTACTTATGTAGTGGTGGTGGTTGTGGTTGGGGTAGCGGTGGATGTTGTTGTGTTGGTGGTGGTTATGAAGCTGAAGTTGTTTTTTTGTTGTTGCTATTGTATAACCCCAAGTTAGATCTAATAGAGCGACCCATATTATGAAAGCCGTACCATCTGTGATCATTTCGTATTTTTGTACGTTATCCAATGAGTTATTTCCCTGAAGCAGTAGGGTGCGATTTGAGGGACATTTGGCACTATTTCTAGCGGGTATATAAGGACGTGAAGGCTCTTGACTGCATATATAATAATAATAATAATAATAATAATAATAATAATAATAATAATTATAATAATAATAATTATGATGAAGTATCATTAGCATTATCTTTAATTCAGTTATATACATACATACAAACATATATATATATATATGTGTGTGTATATATATATATATATATATGTGTGTGTATATATATATATATATATATAATATATATATATATATATATATATATATATACACATATACATACATATGTATGTATATATATATATATATCGAGAGAGTAGATGGGGAGAGGGACGAAAGTGTACGTACGACGCATATATATATATTATATATATATATATAACATACAAACGGATTAAATCGATTATATCGACCCCCAGTGGGTAACTGGTACTTATTTAATCGATCCCGAAAGGATGAAAGGCAAAGTCGACCTCGGCGGAATTTGAACTCAGAACGTAACGACAGACGAAATACCACTAAGCATTCCGCCCGGCGCGCTAACGTGTCTGCCAGGTCGCCGCCTTATGAAGGTGTTGTATAGCCAGCGAGGATGCCCCAGCATGGCCGCAGCTTTGAAGCTTGAAACACTTTACAAATTTAAAGATTTAAAAGATTTATGGGCGGGTGTATATGTATACACATGATGTACCGCATGCCGTTATCATTGTTGGTAATGACAGACAACAACGGTGCTTTAAAATACGAAAATTCGCACGAGTCTTTCATATCTTCATCAATGCATCACCAATCTGGTCCCCCCCCACCACCACCAATTACCATAGCTTCATTTATACGCCATCTTTGTTGCAGAATTCACACATTATCCGTTGCTTTGAATTGGTGCCTCTTACATCATCGCTATTCGTATGCATCAAATTGCCAAGCGATTATTCATTTACTTATCTGAACTTCCCATTCGCTATTTTAAGTGATATTTTCTGACGTAATAATGATTATAAGCAGAGTTCCTTTGTCTACTGTTCCAAAGTATGCACTGTTAAGACAGCTTTTTACCATTTTAAGGTGAATCTATTGCGTAATGAGAATAAAGAAAGAATAACTGTGTCAGATAAAAGGAAATTGGTGAAGGTAAACACACAAGCACTCAAGAAATAATTCTTCACTTCATACACACGCGTGCGCACACATATACACATATACGTCCTTTTATTCTTTTATTTGGTTCAGACATTTGACTGCGGCCATGCTGGAGCAACGCCTTTAGTCGAGCAAATCGACCCCGGGACTTATTCTTTGTAAGCCTATTACTTATTCTATTGGTTCCTTTTACCGAACCGCTAAGTTTACGGAGATGTAAACAAACCAGCATCGGTTGTCAAGCGCGTTGTGGGGAGACAAACACAGACACACAAACATGTATATATATATATATATATATATATATATATATATATATATATATATATATATATATATATATATATTATATATATACATACATATATATATATATATATCTACGACAGGCTTCTTTCAGTTTCCGTCTACCAAATCCACTCACAGGCTTTGGTCGGTCGAGGCTATAGTGGAAGACACTTGCCCAAGGTGCCACGTAGTGGGACTAAACCCGGTGCCATGTGGTTGGGATGCAAGCTACATATATATATATATATATATATATATATATATAAAGTAACTGGTACTTAATTTATCGACCCCGAACGGATGAAAGTCGACCTCGGCGGAATTTGAACTCAGAACGTAATGGCAGACGAAATACGGCTACGCTTTTCGCCCGGCGTGCTAACGTTTCTGCCAGCTCCCTGTCTTAGTATCTAATAAAATATATTGAAAATTAGCTGTCGTTAGAATGGATTATTAGTTATACTTAAGTCAAAGTTCTCGAATATGCCTATCAAATCTTTATTGAATTTTATATTGAGGTGTTAATATGCGTCAGATAGCTAATTCATTGTCTTTAGAAAACGGACACGTAAATGGATGCTTGCATCGTAAGGGTATCAAAGACAAAGAAAGACAAAGAAAGGCGGCGAGCTGGCAGAACCGTTAGCACGCCGGGCGAAATGCGTAGCCGTATTTCGTCTACCGCTACGTTCTGAGTTCAAATTCCGCCGAGGTCGACTTTACCTTTCATCCTTTCGGGGTCGATAAATTAAGAACCAGTTACGCACTGGGGTCGATGTAATCGACTTAATACCTATGTCTGTCCTTGTTTGTCCTCTCTGTGTTTAGCCCCTTGTGGGTAGTAAAGAAATAGGTATCAAAGACAAATAATCTCACGAAGTCAGCATTCTCCATCCCGTAATGGATTCCTGTGTTTTCCCTGTGTTTTTAGACCCAATGGGAATTGTCAGAATATAACAATGTCATCCATGGCTTCATGATTATTTGATTGCCAACAACGCTGACCGTAGCAGTTTATTCGGGGTGTGAGAGATTTGATGTGATGGAGAGAACTCCACAATGTGAAATCAAGTTATTTTTCAGGCGATTATAATACCAAACAGGAATTTCAATACAACGGTACAGTAGTTAAGTTCATCTAATTTCGTGGCACTTTCTTTTGTTGTTTTTCTTTTGTTACTTGTTTCAGTCATTTGACTGCGGCCATGCTGGAGCACCGCCTTTAGTCGAGCAAATCGACCCCGGGACTTATTCTTTGTAAGCTCAGTACTTATTCTATCGATCTCTTTTGCTGAACCGCTAAGTGACGGGGACGTAAACACACCAGCATCGGTTGTCAAGCAATGCTAGGGGGACAAACACAGACACACAAACACATACACACACACATATATATATATATACATATATACGACAGGCTTCTTTCAGTTTCCGTCTACCAAATCCACTCACAAGGCATTGGTCGGCCCGGGGCTATAGCAGAAGACACTTGCCCAAGATGCCACGCAGTGGGACTGAACCCGGAACCATGTGGTTGGTTAGCAAGCTACTTACCACACAGCCACTCCTGCGCCTATGTAATTTTAAAGTTAAGAACGTCATAAATACGCCTCCCAACTGCGCTCACTTCACTTTTGGAGTGGTTTATTAACTTACACGAAGAATTAACAGAAAAAGTTAGAATGACCATATTTAATAACAAAGTTTACGATGGGCTTTACCATAAAATTTATTCATCACTGCGCTTATAATTTAAAGCTTATGAATATAACCAGGGCTCTCTATTAGGATAGAAAGGCCCGTGTTAAATTTGGTGGAACCTTATCGGAAACATTTCCGGTTGAAAATGGAATTAAGCAGAGTGATCTCGAAGCACCAACACTCTTCCCCATATATTTTGCGGCTCTGCTTTCAAATGCATTTACAACTTCAACAGATGTCATTTATATACGACACCGCTCTTCGGGTCATGGGTTTAATCTGACAAGAATAAACTTTAAATCCAAGGTCTTTACCTCTTTGGTACGGAATCTTTCGTTCCCAGTTGACTGTGACCCAGTGATACTGAGCAAGGCTTACAGAACCTAATTGGTGCGTTTGAATCTTCATGTGACTCTTGTAGCCTCGCAATGAATTTGAAACAAAAAAATATCTTGTAATGAATTAACCTGCTTCTGGAGACCAATTCAATGCATTTCAGATACTGGTTAAGGGTACAATGCTTAAAGTAGTGCCTTCTTTTGAATACATGGGTAGCATGGTGCAAGTAGATGCTGAAATCACTTCTCGTATTCAACAGGGAGCAAAAGCCTTTCGCAGCCCAGAATCTAAAGCTTGGTCACAGTACTTTATCAAAGCTGACACTAAGATCACGGTTTATGTTTCATATGTGTTGTTTCTGCACCGTTGTATTGTTCTGAAATTTGGACAATGGACATGCGTCAGAATAAACTGGTCCTCACTCATTCCTGACACCGAGGAAGTTCTTACAGAAGCTAGGACCACATCTATCCAGGCCATGAATCAACTGTGATGGACAGGCCATCTCGTCCGTATGGATAGTTGGAAGCACTCCGTCGGTTACGACGACGAGGGTTCCGGTTGATCCGAATCAACGGAACAGCCTGCTCATTAACGTGTAAGTGGCTGAGCACTCCACAGACACGTATACCCTTAACGTAGTTCTCGGGGATATTCAGCGTGACACAGAGAGTGACAAGGCCGGCCCTTTGAAATACAGGTACAACAGAAACAGGAAGTAAGAGTGAGAGAAAGTTGTGGTGAAAGAGTACAGCAGGGATCACCACCATCCCCTGCCGGAGCCTCGTGGAGCTTTAGGTGTTTTCGCTCAATAAACACTCCCAACGCCCGGTCTGGGAATTGAAATCGCGATCCTACGACCGCGAGTCCGCTGCCCTAACCACTGGGCCATTGCGCCTCCCGTATGGATAATGAATACATTCTCAAATAAATGCTTATGCTGGGAAAGAGAAAAAAGAATCGTAAGCCGAAGAAAAGACAAGACTCTTTGTAGTCAAATTTGAATTACTCGCAGCAGATAGGAAAGCGTGTGGAGCTACGATTTGCAGCGATGTTAAAGATTTTGATCTTGACAGAACTAAGCATGCTGACAGGAAAAGAGAAATTCGTAAAAATGAGCTTAATATAATTAGTGTTCCGAGTGTTTCTCATTCCTCCTTTAAATGTTCTTTATGTCCAAAAGTATGTAGATCTCTCACTGATATGAGATCGCACCAGCGTGCCCATATAGGTAAGACATACAAGAATTGTTGGAATTTTCGTTCAGGAGGAGCAGTTTCAATGCAGCGTCTATCAAAAGATATAGGTACCAGAAGCGGTCAAGATCCGTAATGAGCTAACAGCCACCATATATTTATTGTAACTTTTCTTACTCCACAACTTTTGTTTATCGTCTTTGAAATAAATTTACGTCTTTTCAGATATATTGACGATGGAATGCCAAGAAGCAAAGAACAAAAAAAAAAGCCAATGAATTTATCTGACAGCGCAATAGAAGCATAACACGGCGCTTCTCTCCCTCCATAGTTCATGCACACATTCATACATGCGTCCGTGTATAGATGCACACATAAAGCTTCTAGTAATTAATTAAATAATTCGCAATCACAATACTAGCATGAGATGCAAATTTGGGTTACCATTTCAGTTATATTTTAGTTACCATTCACTCTGTGACTGGCAAATCAGATCGCTGAAAAGATAGCGAAACCATTTCGATCACTTTATAGGGTTACTGACAGAGAGAGAGAGAGAGAGAGAGAGAGAGAGAGAGAGAGAGAGAGAGAGAGAGAGAGAGAGAGAGAGAGAGAGAGAGAGAGAAAACAAAAAACTAAACGTAGTGTATCCAGGGTATTGACTTTTCGCAATGAGGTTAAGCTGTGTGTTTACTAAAATAGAGACACTTAAGTTTACTTTACACACACACACACACGCGCGCGCGCGAGCGTGTATGTGTTTTCGCGCACGCGCATATATGTGTACAATACTTACATCATAATCAGTTAATTAAATTCTTGAATAATTAAAAGATGGATGCGTGAATTAACCGGTTGATGTTAGGAACGTTAAGAATGTGCTTTAGGTCGTAAACAACGATGAGTAGATGTGTGATTGCGTCTATGTATCTATATATATATATAAAACTGAGAATTTGCCTGTCTGTCTGTGTGTTTCCCTAAAACTTGAGAACTACACAACCAATTTCATTCAAATTTTACACATGCCTTACTTAGGGTCCGAGGAGTGTCATCGGCAAAAAATCTTTTTAACTTTTGGCCTAGGGCGAGCCCACAGCAATATCATATCTTCTCCACTACGATTCCCTAAAACTTAAGAACTACACAACCAATTTCATTCAAATTTTACACATGCCTTACTTAGGGTCCATGTAGTTTTATGGGCAAAAAAAATGTTCAACTTCTTGCCTAGGGCGAGCCCATAGCAATATCATATCATCTCCACTATTTCAGTATTACGTGTTAAAAGTGGAACAAAAACATTTCTCTATTTTATGTCAGATACTTTCACTTTAACAATAAAAATAATAATAACAATTGAATTATATGTAGTAAGTAATAATTAAAATCAAACTAAAGTATAATATAATCGTAACATAACAAAAGTAAAAATTGGTATAAAATTGCTTCAGTGACTTGAACTTGAATAAGTGGTTTCACATGAATGGGAATAAATTAAATTAAATCAACTGCGTAATGATTTTTGATTCACCGTAAGGTTTCTTGTTATTATTATTACTGTTTAACTATTGTTATCACGTTTGTTGGTTCCTCATAAGGGAAACGTTGTTGTGTTGCATTTGTTAAATAATTGTAAACTGTAACCCTCCCCCTTTGGGAGAAGGAGCTTTGGTTATTGTTTAAAAATTGAATTGTGTCCCTGTTTGGGGAAATTGACAATATTTTCACCGTTTATACGGAAGCATTTTTGTTAGAATGCCTTCGATAGTAGAAAGTCCAAAAATGAATTTCGCTGCAGCCCTCAGCGGGCGCGAACTCATTAGAATTAAAATGGAATACAAACCTATTTCGAATTGATCACCGACAAAGACGGTGAATCTAGGATAACACCACCAAACGAAATGAAAAATTAAATTAAAGAAAAGAAAAGACTGTTTTCTATAAAGTATACAATGTAGAGAAAAAAAAGATTTGAATACCTGGAGGAAGGCACCATCGAAAAGTGTCTTGGTGCGACTATGAAAGATATCTGACCAGAGGCGGTAAATTCGCCATAATAGAAGCAAGGTTCGAGTCAACGGAGCGTGCAAGGGAGTACCCGACTCGAACCTTGCAAAGTGGAAATATTTTATTTTTACCTTTATATCGGGAACGTAGGATAAAAATTTAAAATGTCACCCCAGAAGTAGAGGTAGGCTGGATTGTAGCCACACTTCTATACAAGAGGGAGCACAAGATACAATTGATCGAAATTGCAAGAGACGGGCCTACAATTCCAGTCTGTTATATATTTTGAGTATTGTTATCACTAGAAATATCAAGATATAACTTTGTATTTTGTATTTTATGTGTAGATGTATATATATATAGATGTACATGTAATATGTACACATATATATACACATATATACATGCACTAGCACTATGACCCGGCAACGACGGGTCATAATGCTAGTATATATATATAACATAGTTCTTGAACCGGTACTTCAAGTAACGACTAGGGTAGGGTAACTGACTACTTATTGTGATCATTCGTCTTTTGGTTTCCTGTAGCTTTGCTCTCTTTTACAAACCCAGTGAACATATATTTCCTATTTCAAAGAAATTCAAACAATAGATATAAGACCCAAGTTAAAAAGATTTTCAACAATTCAACTTCTCTGGTTGACATTAAGATGCACCCCTCCCCCAACTGGGGCCTTAACTCACACATTTTAGAGCTCCATGACCTTCATTTTTTAGGAGCAAAATCTTTTTAACAGGTTCTATAAGACTGGAATTTTGGAATATGCGCATAAAAATCAGTAGTATGGGATACATGTGACACGATTACAGTTTTTTTAGGGTGTTTAAAGAGGGAAATAACCCTCATCTGCAATTTTGATGAAATTCGAAACATAGATATTCCGGTTCATTACAGAAAATGTAACAGAAAAGTCTAATTCTTCAATTGAATGTAACTGGGCAACGCCGGGTATCTCTGCTAGTATATATATATATATATATATATATATTATATATATATATACATATATATATACATATATATAACATATATACATATATATATATATGTATGTATATGCGCGTATATGTGCATGTATATATACAAATAGATATTCATGTTAAGAATATATATACATATATCGTGATTATATGCCTGTGGGTGAATGTATATATATATATTATTATATATATATGAGTGTGTGTATGTGTAAACAGTTATTTATATAAACATCTGCATATACGTGTGTGTGTATTTTTGTTGGTTTGCGTGCGCGCGCATGTGTGTAGCACATTAACATTTATACATCTGGTCTCGATTTTCAGTTCCGCCATTCTACTTTTGTTGCAGCGCCAATGTCCTTGAGCAACATACGAACAACGATTAAAGATACTTCAAGCAAAGTTTGGCACGAGGAGCAGTAACTTATATCGCTCTCTAACAATGCTAAGTTACTTAGTAAATTCCTACGTTGTGCGTGATATTGTTTGCTATCGTGTTTTTCATGAGACCGGGTCGTTGCCGTATCAATCACTCAGCATAAATATTATGCTAGTCTTGTCTGCTATGGTCATGTGGCGAGAATGGATGAAGATAGTTGTGTGAAAAAGTGCCACTGCCTAGCGGTTGAGGGAACCTGTGGAAGAGGTAGACCCAGGAAAACCTGGGACGAGGTGGTGAAGCACGACCTTCGGACTTTAGGCCTCACCGAGGAAATGACCAGAGACCGAGACCTTTGGAAGTATGCTGTGCGTGGGAAGACCCGGCAGGACAAATGAGACCATAAACCGTGGCCTCTACCTGGGACGTACCCAGCCCGCTTATGCTAGTCTTGTCTGCTAGGATTCATAGAGCTGTTTATCCTTTTCCATGGCGTAGAAGTGACCTAGATCACAAAATACACACTGACCGGGACACTAGTTCGTTGCTGGGTTATTCGATTTTACTTATTTCTACTCATTTACAGCTGAACGAGAAATGAAGTGTTTTGCTCAAGAACATAACGCACCACCCAGTCTGGGAATCGAAACCACG
>NW_021826614.1:0-10000 GCF_006345805.1 Octopus sinensis | reverse complement strand
ACTGGTTGGTCAAAGTGATCATGGTGATATGGATGTATTTACATATATGTGAATGGGTGTGTATGTATATTTAACGACATAGAGACAGGTGAACAATGACACTTAAGTCTTACCTGAAATATCGATAGGTGAACAACATGATGACCAGAGATGTTATGGCTATCCATATGATAATCCATCGGGCTAATTCCACACTGTCCAGTTCCTGCGATGAGTAGCTGTGTCCACTCCGTATAGGTGGAGGCTCTGTATGATACAGAAAGAGAGAGAGAGGGAGATTAAGGACATATATTAAGTGGATAAGAAAGATTATCACATAGAAGTGTTTGGGATGGGGAAGGATGGGGGTGGGGGTTGTTATTGGTCAGTTGAGAAAAAGGGACAAAGGACGATGGCTTGGAATATTTATAAGGGATTATCTTCTATCTTTTACTTGCTTCAGTCATTAGACTGTGGCCATGCTGGGGCACTGTCTTGAGGAAATTTAGTTAAATTTATCAACTTCGGTATTTATCTCCCCTTTTCTAGTCTTGTACTTATTCTATTGGCCTCTTTGCCGAACCACTAAGTTACAGGGATGTAAACACACCAACACCAGTTCTGAAGTGGCAGTGAGGGACAAACACAAGCTCAAAGACATATGTGTATATATGTATATATATGCATACATACATACATACTACATACATACATATATATATATATATATATATATATATATATACATATATATATGTGTGGTGTGTGTATATATATATGTATATATATATATATATATATTATATACACACACATATATGTATATATACATATATATATATATATATATATATACACACACATATATATACATACATATATATATATATACACATATATATACATACATATACATACATACATATATATATATACATACATATATATAATACTATATATATTACATATATATATATATACACACATATATATATACATATATATACACATATATATACATACATATATATACACATATATGTACATACATATATATATATATATATATATATATATATATAGATATATTTATACGGCAGGATTCTTTCAGTTTCCATCTTCCAAATCCACTCACAAGGCTTTGGTCAACACAAGGCTATAGTAGAAGACACTTGTCCAAGGTGCCACACAGTGGGAATGAACCCGGAACCATGTGGTTGGTAAGCAAGCTCCTCACCACACTGCCATACCTGTACCTTCCAGAATATCCTAATATAGGTGTGTGTGTGAGAGTGGTATGTAGAGGTTGGTGGTGGTGGTGATAGTGGTGGTTGTGTTTAATTAGTTTAAGGTGTGTTGCGACCTAAAAGCACGCCATGTGTGTGAAAACATGTGGCTTGGTGGCCAGTGTATTTAGCTCGCGATTATAAGATCACGTGTTCAATTCCTAGTGAGGCATTGTTTATTTCACATTGCTGCAGTGTACTCAGCCGGCAAAGATGAGTTGTACCGGTAATTCAAAGATTTGGCTTTGTCACATTCTGTGTCATGCTGGATCTCAACTGAAAACTTCGTTAAAGGTACATATGTCTGTGGTGCGCTCAGCCACTTGCATGCTAATTTCATACACAAGCTGTTCTGTTAATTGAATAGGCTGGAATTCTCATTGCTTTAACCAATGAAGTGTTTAGCTACAAGACAGTCCTGACTGATGTATATATATATATAGATATGTATGTATATATATATATATATATATATATATATATATATATATATATATATTATATATATATATATATATATATATATAGATAGGATATGTATGTATATATATAGATATATATATATAGATAGAGTAGTATATGTATGTATATATATATATATAGAGAGAGAGAGAGAGAGAGAGAGAGATATATGTTTGTGTGTGTGTACGATTGTTTGTCTGTGCATTTGTGTGTGTATGTACCTCTTGAAGAGAGAGAAGATGAATATATTATATATATGTTTGTTGTGGGTGTGTGTATGCACACACACACACCGTACATGCATATAAACATATACATACATATATATGCATAAACTTATATACATATATATGTATATATACATATATATATGTACATATATACATATATGTCTATATATATATTATATATATATATGTATGTATCTCTCTCTCTCCTCTATATATATATATATATATATAAATATATATATACTTATATGCATACATACATCTTCATACATATATATACATACATATATAAATATATGTACATACATATATATATATACATTCACACACACATATATACATACATATACATATATATATACACGCATGCACACACACGCACGCACACACACACACACACACACACACTTAGGTAAATAGATATGTATGGAAGGACAACGGAAAAATTAAAAAAATCAATCTCAGTACTATTTCGGAAACTTCATTCATTCTCCTCTGCAGCTGTTTCTAGGACTCACATGAAAACATTATCAATTATGTAATAATTGCAAAAATTAATTGTAGTGATTAAATCAATACCGCTGAACAATGTGATGCGGACACCATTTCACGAGAAGCAATTTTGAAATAAGAAAATCAAATCACCATTGCTGGAAATAATAGGCCATCCCATAAATAATGCAGTTTTTTTCAATTGCATGAACTAAAAGTTGGAAGTGGATGGGATAAACTGATGAACTACTTGCATCAGCTTGCCATAAAGAAGGTAGTGATTTTACCTTGTACTTATTCTTAGTGCACGTTTTGAAGAGTGCAGTTCGATTTTAACAGTGATTTTTTAAAGTGTTAACCCTTTAGTGTTCAAATTAATATGTCAAAAGTAATCCTTACTCACTTACATTTTAAAATATTAATCTGGTATTATCTTGTAACTTCAAGATTTGAAAAATGTAATTGTTTATTTTTATGGTGACATTGCAGGGTAAGTGTGAGATGCTGGTTCTGGCCAGTTTGAGCATGAAATGAGTAGAATATTCTGGCCGGATACAGCCGGTTTAAACACTAAAGGGTTAAACTGGAAGTGACATAGGAGCATATTCGGCATATTTTACTTTGTGAGTTCAATAAAGGCAACAATGCAAAAATTGCAAAAATTAATTGTAGTGATTAAATCAATACTGTTGAACAATAATTTCTTCACTACCCACAAGGGGCTAAACACAGAGAGGACAAACAAGGACAGACAGGCAGATTAAGTCGATTATATCACCCCCAGTGCGTAACTGGTACTTATTTAATCGACCCCGAAAGGATGAAGGCAAAGTCGACCTCGGCGGAATTTGAACTCAGAACGTAGCGGCCAGACAAAATACCTATTTCTTTATTACCCACAGGGGCTAAACACAGAGAGGACAAACAGGACAGACAGGCAGATTAAGTCGATTATATCAACCCCAGTGCGTAACTGTACTTATTTAATCGACCCCGAAAGGATGAAGGCAAAGTCGACCTCGGCGGAATTTGAACTCAGAACGTAACGACAGACGAAATACCTATTCTTTATTACCCACAGGGGGCTAAACACAGAGAGGACAAACAAGGACAGACAGGCAGATTAAGTCGATTATATCAACCCCAGTGCGTAACTGGTACTTATTTAATCGACCCCGAAAGGATGAAAGGCAAAGTCGACCTCGGCGGAATTTGAACTCAGAACGTAACGACAGACGAAATACCTATTTCTTTATTACCCACAGGGGCTAAACACAGAGAGGACAAACAAGGACAGACAGGCAGATTAAGTCGATTATATCAACCCCAGTGCGTAACTGGTACTTATTTAATCGACCCCGAAAGGATGAAAGGCAAAGTCGACCTCGGCGGAATTTGAACTCAGAACGTAGCGGCAGACAAAATACCGCTAAGCATTTCGCCCGGCGTGCTAACGATTCTGCCAGCTCGCCACCTTGAACAATGTGATGTGGACACCATTTCATGAGAAACAATTTTGAAATAAGAAAATCAAATCACCATTGCTGGAAATAATAGGCCATCCCATAAATAACGCAGTTTTTTCAATTGCATGAACTAAAAGTTGGAACAGGATGGGATAAATTACCTGCATCAGCTTGCTAGAAAAGAAAGTAGTAATTTTACCTTGTACTTATTCTTAGTGCAAGTTTTGAAGAGTGCAGTTCGATTTTAACAGTGGTTTTTTAAAAGTTATAATGAAAGTAACAAAGGAGCATATTCAGCATATTTTGCTTTGTGAGTTCAATAAAGGCAACATTGCAATGGAAAGTGCAAGGAATACTAATGCAGTATATGGGGATTGGATAATAAGCGTAAGTCAGTGCCAATGGTGGTTCCAGAAATTCCAAGTCGGAAACTACAGCCTAGAAGATGAGGCCACGTCCTGGAAGATCTGTAGAGTTTGACAAGGACATCCTACAAACCCTGGTGGAACAAAATCCCATTGTAACTGTTGAAGAACTAGCAGAAAAGCATGGATTTAGTCATTCAACCATTCATCAACACCTGTGTGCCATCTTTTTGCTTTATGAGTTCAATAAAGACAACAAAACAGTAGAAAGTGTGAGGAATATTAATGCAATTGCGCAGGTGGCACATAAAAAGCACCATTTGAGCATGGCCGTTGCCAGTACTGCCTGATTGGCCCTCATGCTGGTGACACGTAAAAGCACCCACTACACTCTTGGGGTGGTTGGCGTTAGGAAGGGCATCCATCTGTAGAAACTCTGCCAGATCAGACTGGAGTCTGGTGCAGCCATCTGGTTCGCCAGTCTTCAGTCAAACCGTCCAACCTATGCCAGCATGGCAAGCAGACGTTAAACAATGATGATGAAGGGGATCAGATATTAAGTGTAAGCCCATATCAATGGTGGTTTCTGAAATTCTGAGCTGGAAACCACAGACTAGAAAATGTGCCTCATCCTGGAACATCTGTAGAACTCAACAAGAATGTCCTGCAAACCCTGATGGGGCAAAATCCCATTGTTACTATTGAGGAACTAGAAGAGAAGCTTGGATTTGGTCATTCAACCATTCATCGACACCTGTGTGCCATTGAAAAAGTCAGCAAATTGGGTCAATGGATTTCTGACAAACTTTCTGAGTCTAATCGCATGCAGAGAGTGAACGTGTGCTCTTCTTTGCTGTCACATATCACGAATGAACCTTCTTTAGACCGGATAGTGACTGGTGACAAGAAATGGGTTCTCTATCAAAATGTCAAGTGCCGAAGACAGTGGGTAGGTAAAGGAGAAACACTGGCACCCCAGGCTAAAGAAGGTCTTCACCCATGTAAGGTGTTGTTACCTGTTTTGGTGGGATATGAAAGGCTTAGTACACTTTGAAATTTTAAATCCAGACCAAATGGTATCAAAGGAGATCTACTGTGAACAGCTTGAGCAGCTTAAGTCAGTGCTAAAAGAAAAACGACCATCTTTGGTTTCAAGACAAAAGGTGTTCTTCCATCAGGATAATGCTCGGCCACATACAGCGAGGATGACATTCCAAAGCTGGGGCAGTTAAGTTAAGTTAATTTTTTTTTTTTTTTGGCTTAAAAAGCAAAAACCAAGGCCATGTAGGGAGACATGGAGTTATGTACAGGGAGGGTGTTCATGCAAAGAGTTGAGGCCATTTCTGGTCAAGAGAGACTTTGAACCGAGTGGTCATCGGCATCTTCACTATCTCGTCCGGCAGCTTATTCCACGGATTCGCAACCCGGACGGAGAAATCCCCTCTCCTTCGATTGAGATGAAATCGTCGCAGATAGAGCTTTTCGGAGTGACCCCGCAGCTGACGCTCTGGAGCAGGAGTGAAGAACAGCTCTTTCGAGAGGTTACACTTTCCGCTTATGATGTTGTGAGTAAGAATGAGATCACCACGGCGTCGTCGTTTTTCTAGAGAATAAAGGTTCGAGCGTCTTCAGCCTTTCTTCATAAGACAAATGCTTGAGACCAAGAACCATGCGGGTAGCCAGCTTCTGAACTCTTTCGAGATGATGTATGTCTTTGAGGAGAGAAATAATACCCGACCAACCATATCTGTCGGACATTGCCCCATCTGATTATCATTTATTCTGCAGTTCTCAAAATCATTTGGAAGGAATAAATATGAATTCTGTAGATGAGGTCAGAACAGTACTGGAGGAGTATTTTTTGCCAGGGAGAAGTGGATTTTGGAAGAGGGGCCTTGCAATTCTACCAGATAGATGGAAAGGCATTGTAGAAGATGAAGGAGAGTATATTTTTGATTAAAAAAGGACTTTGTACATCTTAATTTTGAAAAATAAAAGAATTAATAAAAAAACTGTATTATTTATGGAATGACCATTTATAATGCAAGTGTGTGTGTGTGTCTGTATGTGTGTGTGTGTGTGTGTGTATACCACCACCACCACCTAATGATACATACCTATTTCTTTACTACCGACAAGGGGCCAAACACAGAGAGGACAAACAAGGACAGACAAACGGATTAAGTCGATTACATCGACCCCAGTGCGTAACTGGTACTTAATTTATCGACCCCGAAAGGATGAAAGGCAAAGTCGACCTCGGCGGAATTTGAACTCAGAACGTAACGGCAGATGAAATACCGCTAACTATTTCGCCCCGAGTGCTAACGTTTCTGCCAGCTCGCCACCTTCCAATGATATATACCACTCCAACCATGACCACATCTACTCACCTGTGACGTTGTGCATGGCATCAGCTGCCTGTCCATGGAATGATGAATATGTGAGATGACATCCCCATCACTGAATGTTGATATGACGCTCTAGAGAGACACAGCAAACCTCCATGGGACCATCTTCAGATACAGCTGCAGCCTGTAGGTTGTCCAGTAGATGGGGGTAGTCATCGAAGGGATCCCTTTTTTACTCTACCCTACAAGAGAAGAGGAAACAGATGAGAGAAAGAGAGAGAGAGAGAAGGAGTAGGTAGATAGATGGACAAACAAAGAGTGTGGTGAGAATTTTGCAGCCCAAGCCCAAAGATCCTGGTTCAATTCCACTGTGTGGCACTTTGGGCAAGTGTCATTTTACTGTAGCCCTTGACCAACAAAAGCCTCGGAGTGGCTGGCGTTAGGAAGGGCTTCCAGCTGTAGAAACACTGCCAGATCAGACTGGAGCCTGGTGCAGCCTCCTGGCTTCCCAGACCCCGGTCGAACCATCCAACCCATGCCAGCACGGAAAACGGACGTTAAACGATGAAGGCGTTAGGAAGGGCATCCAGCTGTAGAACACTGCCAGATCAGACTGGCCTGGTGCAGCCTCCTGGCTTCCCAGACCCCGGTCGAACCATCCAACCCATGCCAAGCACGGAAAACGGACGTAAACGATGAAGGCGTTAGGAAGGGCATCCAGCTGTAGAAACACTGCCAGATCAGACTGGAGCCTGGTGCAGCCTCCTGGCTTCCCAGACCCCGGTCGAACCATCCAACCCATGCCAGCACGGAAAACGGACGTTAAACGATGAAGGCGTTAGGAAGGGCATCCAGCTGTAGAAACACTGCCAGATCAGACTGAGGCCTGGTGCAGCCTCCTGGCTTCCCAGACCCCGGTCGAACCATCCAACCCATGCCAGCACGGAAAACGGACGTTAAACGATGAAGGCGTTAGGAAGGGCATCCAGCTGTAGAAACACTGCCAGATCAGACTGGAGCCTGGTGCAGCCTCCTGGCTTCCCAGACCCCGGTCGAACCATCCAACCCATGCCAGCACGGAAAACGGACGTTAAACGATGAAGGCGTTAGGAAGGGCATCCAGCTGTAGAAAAACATGCCAGATCAGACTGAGGGGGTGCAGCCTCCTGGCTTCCCAGACCCCGGTCGAACCATCCAACCATGCCAGCACGGAAAACGGACGTTAAACGATGAAGGCGTTAGGAAGGGCATCCAGCTGTAGAAACCTGCCAGATCAGACTGGAGCCTGGTGCAGCCTCCTGGCTTCCCAGACCCCGGTCGAACCATCCAACCCATGCCAGCACGGAAAACGGACGTTAAACGATGAAGGCGTTAGGAAGGGCATCCAGCTGTAGAAACACTGCCAGATCAGACTGAGGCCTGGTGCAGCCTCCTGGCTTCCCAGACCTCAGTCGAACTGTCCAACCCATACTAGCATGGAAAACGGCCGTCAAACGATGATGATGATGATGAATAAACAACCCTCTCCCTCTTTCTCTCTCACTCTTCGCCTTATCCTCTTTTTCTCCCTCTTTTTGCTCTTCACCTTTCTCTTCAACTAATAATGTGAAAGCTTTACAAGTGGGCAAACGGGCTAAATAGTGGAGGAGAAAAAACGCTTAGTTCAAAAACCTAAAATTATGCATTTCACTCACCGCCACCTCTTTACAGAGTTGTCAGAGAGATTCAGTGTGACAAGGCTGACCCTTTGTACAACAGGTGTAACACATTTTTATATAAGGTGGCGAGCTGGTAGAATCGTTAGCACGCCGGCCGAAATGCGTAGCCGTTTTTCGTCTGCTGTTATGTCCTGAGTTCAAATCCGCCGAGGTCGACTTTGCCTTTGATTCTTTCGGGGTCGATAAATTTAGTACCAGTTATGCACTGCGGTCGATGTAATCGACTTAATCTGTTTGTCTGTCCTTGTTTGTCCTCTCTGTGTTTGGCCCCTTGTGGGTAGTAAAGAAATAGGTATTTCGTCTAGCGTTACGTTCTGAGTTCAAGTTCCACCGAGGTTGACTTTGCCTTTCATCCTTTCAGGGTCGATAAATTAAGTACCAGTTATGCACTGGGGTCGATGTAATCGACTTAATCCGTTTGTCTGTCCTTGTTTGTCCTCTCTGTGTTTGGCCCCTTGTGGATAGTAAAGAAATAGGCATTTCGTCTGTCGTTACGTTCTGAGTTCAAATTCCGCCGAGGTCGACTTTGCCTTTGATTCTTTCGGGGTCGATAAATTTAGTACCAGTTATGCACTGCGGTCGATGTAATCAACTTAATCCGTTTGTCTGTCCTTGTTTGTCCTCTCTGTGTTTGGCCCCTTGTGGATAGTAAAGAAATAGGCATTTCGTCTGTCGTTACGTTCTGACTTCAAGTTCCGCCGAGGTCGACTTTGCCTTTCATCCTTTCGGGGTCGATAAATTAAGTACCAGTTATGCACTGGGGTCGATGTAATCGACTTAATCCGTTTGTCTGTCCTTGTTTGTCCTCTCTGTGGTTTGCCCCTTGTGGGCAGTAAAGAAATAGGTATTTCGTCTAGCGTTACGTTCTGAGTTCAAGTTCCGCCAAGGTCGACTTTGCCTTTCATCCTTTCGGGGTCGATAAATTAAGTACCAGTTACGCACTGGGGTCGATGTAATCGACTTAATCCGTTTGTCTGTCCTTGTTTGTCCTCTCTGTGTTTGGCCCCTTGTGGGCAGTAAAGAAATAGGTGTAACACATTTTTGCCAGCTGAGTGGACTGGAGTAATATGAAAATAAAGTAACTTGCTCAAGGACATAATGCATCGCTGAGAATTGAACCCATGACCTTATGATCATGGGCTCAATACCCTAATTACTTAGCCACACACCTTCACACATACGACTGTACTCAATACGTACACAGAGTGAAGTTACATATATTAAGATAAAAAGCTTCCTAACTAATTACATTCATTATTAATTTCACTCTATCTAACTAATTAACTAACGAGCTGTGAAGGACACAGAAATGATACATGTGTTGCGTGTGAGTATGTATGTTCATGTGTGTGTGTTTGTGAACATGTTTGAATATGCATGTGTATGTGTGTGTATGTATGTGTGTTTATCATGGCCACCTAATTACTCTTCTTTCTCTCCCTTACTTGCTCAACAAGTTCTTCTCCAGTTCAGCATTTCATCAATTAATTTTTTTTCCCTTTCAACATCATCTTTCACCCCCGGCACCTCCTTCCCATACCTATTTCTTTATTACCCACCAGGGACTAAACACAGAGGGGACAAACAAGGACGGACATAGGTTATTAAGTCGATTACATCGACCCCAGTGCGTAACTGGTACTAATTTATC
>NW_021826613.1:7500-12000 GCF_006345805.1 Octopus sinensis | reverse complement strand
AGACGTGAAGTCAACACGACAATCAGTGATGCATGAAAATAACTAAGAAAACATACAAAAAAGAGAAAAAACCCAAACGATGTCAACAAGAGAAAATAAGTGTTAAAAGAAAAAAAAATATAAATGCATATTTTATAGGAAGGACCTACCAAGCACTATAATCAACGAATATGGAGGTTTCTGATTTTCTGTGGGGTTTTCTTTTTCTTTGTTTGCAATCGTTGTCATATTGCTGTTCACCCTGGTGATCATTTGTGATGGGGGAGTAGTGGGTAGAGGGTTAATACTCCTACCAACGGTGCTTCTATGTCTGTATGTGCATGCATATATGGATGTGTATATGTGTGTATGTATGTATGAATTCCAATGTGTGTGTTATTTGTGGTGTTGGTGGTGATGATTGTTCTGGTGATGCCGCTGTTGTTGTTGGCGTTGATGGTTGTGATTGTATTGGTTTTGGTGTTGGTGGCGATGATGTGGTGGTAGTGGTGGTGATGGTGTGGTGACAGTCGTGGTGGTGGCGTTGGTATCGGTGTTGGAGGAGATTATGGGAGTAGTGGTATAACTATTAGTGGTGGTTTTGCTCTTAGTGTTTCTAATGCTTATAGTAGTGTTGATCTGGGTATCGATGGCGTTGGTGGTGGTTGAAATGGTGCCGGTCTTGGTGCTGGTGATGGCTGTAGTGTTTTTATATTGGTAGTATTAGAGATGGTACTGGTCTTGGTATTGGCAGTGGTTGTAGTGGTGGTATAAATGATGGAGGTGGTAGAATTGTCGGTGATTGTTGTAGTGGTGGTGGTGATAACGATGGTGGTGATGGTGGTGTTGGTGCTAGAGGTGTTGGCGTATGGCGCTTGTATCCATGGTAGTGATTGCTAATATCAAGTCACACTCAAGTGAGTGTAAGGTCGCTCTTGAGTAAAGTATCAGGTCGCCTTCGAGTGAATGTCAAGTCTCTTGTGAGTGTCAGGCCGCACTTGAATGTGTGTCACGTCGCTCTTGAGTAATGTGTCAGGTTACTTTTGAGTAAGGTTTCAGGTCGATCTTGAGTGTCAGGTCGTAACTGAGAGAGAGTCAGGTCGCTCTTGAGTGAGTGTCATGTAGCTCTTGACTGAACGTCAGGTCGTTCTTGAGTGAGTGTCCGGTTGCACTTGAGTAATGCATCAAGTTACCCATGAGAGAACATCAGGTGAATATCGCTCTTGAGTGAATGTCAGGTCGTAGTTGAGTGAGTGTCAGGTCACTTTTGATTGATTGTCCCGTCCCTCTTGAGTGAGTGTCGGGTCACTCTTTGAGCGCTATTGGTAACATATAAGAAGCGCAACGAAAGTAAATCCAGATAAAGGGTGAAGGAACTCATTTGCCAATATTATAAAGAGGATAGATATATAGACAGAGAGGTTAATTTCATCATTAGGAATGAAATAAGTATAAAAATAAATTCTATATGTGCTTGAAGATTGCTCTACATGTTTAAAACTGATGTAATACTTCGTGTTTAATAAAATGAAGTATCATGAAACGATTGTACTACACTACCTTGGATATCCTTGTTGCTTATTTTGATTATAATCCCCCCATTTGATTTATATGGATAATACCATACCAAATTCTGGTGCCTTTAACTTAAGTACCATATTCATCTGAATCTAAATTTTGCTGAACTATATATATATATATATATATGTATATGTATATATATATATATATATATTATATATATATATATATATATATATAGGGGGGAGAGAGAGAGAGAGAAAGAGATACAGATAGACAGACAGACAGACTGACAGACAGACAAACAGATAGATAGATAGATAGAGAGATAGATAGAGAGATAGATAGAGAGATAGAGAGAAAGAGAGAGAGAGAGAGATAGAGATAGATAGATAGATAGATAGATAGATAGATAGATAGATAGATAGATAGATAGATAGATAGATATCGATATTTACATGAAATCTCAGAGAAAGCTGAAAGATGAGCAGATATACGATAGACAGATAGATAGGTAGACAGACAGACAAGAAGAGGCAACGAAGAAAGAGGCAGGCAGACAAAAACTCGACATTTATACTCAGAGAGCGAGAAAGAACATGAAGCAAGAATTCAAAATGGCGTCCGTGTGTATGTTTTTGTATAATATATGCGTACATATGTGTATGAATGCGACAAATTATATCAATGCGTACGCATGTGTGCATGTGTGCGTGTGAATTTATTTGTATTTCTGTTCGTATACGTAAATGTATGTGAGTATGTGCCTAGGTAGGAATCTATAGATTCATGTATGCATGTATGTATATGCATATACGTGTTTTTATAAGGAAGTGTGTTCATATAAATATATGTATATGTATGTATATATGTGTGTATATGCGTGTGCATATGAAGGTGAATCTATATGTACTCGTATATGCATGCATGAGTATATATATGAGCATCTATGTGTGTGTGTTTCTGTGTGAATGTGTACGTATGTGTAACATTCGTATATGTGTATGAGTATGTCACTGTATGCGTATGTGTGTTTATTTATATGGGTATGTATCTGTATAAGTGTATGTGAGTATGTGTGTATATGTATGTGCATGTGTGTGTACCTGTGTCTGTACACGTATATATGCCTAAGCATATATACGTGTGTATGCATGTATTTGCATATACGTGTATAAACATCTATGCGTGTGTTTCTGTGTGTATGTGTACGGATGTGTAATATTCATGTATGTGTATATGCATGTAAGTATACCTCTGTATGCGTGTGTATATGTGTATGCGTGTGTCTATATGCGTGTTTGTGTGTATATGTACATGTGTATGTGTGTGTATGTGTGTATATGTGTACGTGTATGTGTTCGTATGCGTATGTGTATATGCACGTATACGTCATAATAGTGATATTGATTAATCCAGGAATAAAAAAAATGGCGGATAAAGAAAAAGAAAATTTAGGTGAAGAAAGCACTTCGTATGGCACCTACTTGCCTACCTAACTATTTTAGCATGAAAAAAGGAGGGATTTGTGGCGGAGGGGAAGTGAGAAGTTATGTGGTATGGTAGGGATTGAAGGAAATAGGGCTTCTAACGATAAAGGGTTCAAAAGGCAAATGACATATCTCACATACCTATCGTGATCGGGTAGTGGAAATCTGGAAATCACTTAAGTATTAAAAATTAGCCGTCTATTTAGTTGTGTGTACCATTGTATGTTTGTGTACACATTATGTGCGCTCTGTGCGCACGCATATAAGACTCTACTAGTAAGTCTATCGCGCTCACTCTTTTTCTCTCTCTCTTTCTATCTTTCTTTCTCTCTCTTTCTCTCTTTCTATCTTTCTTTCTCTCTCTCTCTTTCTATCTTTCTTTCTCTCTCTCTCTCTCTCTCTCTTCTATATTCTCTCTCTCTCTCTCTCTCTCATTCTCCCTCCCTATATTGTATGGGTAAGGCGGCGAGCTGGCAAAATCGTTAGCACGCCGGGCGAAATGCTTAGCGGTATTTCATCTGCTGCTACGTTCTGAGTTCAAATTCCGCCGAGGTCGACTTTGCCTTTTATCCTTTCAGGGTAGATAAATTAAGTACTAGTTACGCACTGGGGTCGATGTAATCGACTTAATCTGTTTGTCTGTTCTTGTTTGTCCCCTCTGTGTGTAGCCCCTTGTGGGCAGTAAAGAAATAGGTATTTCGCCTGTCGTTACGTTCTGAGTTCAAATTCTGCCGAGGTCGACTTTGCCTTTCATCCTTTCAGGGTAGATAAATTAAGTACCAGTTACGCACTGGGGTCGATGTAATCGACTTAATCTGTTTTGTCTGTTCTTGTTTGTCCCCTCTGTGTGTAGCCCCTTGTGGGCAGTAAAGAAATAGGTATTTCGCCTATCGTTACGTTCTGAGTTCAAATTCTGCCGAGGTCGACTTTGCCTTTCATCCTTTCGGGGTTGATAACTAAAGTACCAGTTTCACACTGGGCATCGATGTTTCCTGTCGGCTTTGACACATTTTCTGTGTCCTTATATTTACAAAGGGGAGGCAATCACCCCCGCCAGTTGGGACTAGCACCTGAAGACATATGTTTCTGAGTCTATTGCTCGTCATCAATCCAGGATATCAAGTCTCGCTAGCTGAGATGACTGCAACCTCTCTGCAAATATATCCTATTTTCAGTAAAATTTATTTACTGATCACCAAATAATTAATAGTTATTAATAATTAATAGTTATCAATAATTAATAACTATTGCTGATTAAATAATAAAAAGTAGCAGGGTATGCTATTTCCTTATTGATTTTTTAAAAAACATTAAGATCTAAAATTTAGGAATAACAGAATGCTATTTTTTAAATATTTAAAGGTACGTGTAGTACAATGTATGCACGATGCTCCTAGTTCAAAACGGTTATTTAATAAGTTTACATTATCCCTATCTCTTTCTCTTTTCTCTTTTACTTGTTTCAGTCATTTGACTGCGGCCATGCTGGAGCACCACCTTTAATCGAGCA
>NW_021826612.1:0-11231 GCF_006345805.1 Octopus sinensis | reverse complement strand
GGTGGTGCTGGTGATGGCCACACTCAAATGGTGGTTCTTATGTGCACCCCGAACAGGAGCCAGTCCAGTGGCCACTGGCAATGACCTCACTTGAATGTGTTTTTCACGTGCCACCAGCACAAGTGCCAGTCAGGTGGTGCTGGTGACGCCACACTCAAATGGTGGTCCTTATGTGCCACCCGCACATGAGGCAGTCCAGTGGCACTGGCAATGACCTCACTTGAATGTTGTTTTTCACGTGCCACCAGCACAAGTGCCAGTCAGGTGGAGCTGGTGACGGCCACACTCAAATGGTGGTCCTTATGTGCCACCCGCCACATGAGCCAGTCCAGTGGCAAGGCAATGACCTCACTTGAATGTTGGTTTTCACGTGCCACCAGCACAAGTGCCAGTCAGGTGGTGCTGGTGACGGCCACACTCAAATGGTGGTCCTTATGTGCCACCCGCACCATGAGGCAGTCCAGTGGCACTGGCAATGACCTCACTTGAATGTTGTTTTTCACGTGCCACCAGCACAAGTGCCAGTCAGGTGGTTGTGGTGACGGCCACACTAAATGGTGTCTCTTATGTGCCACCCGCACATGAGGCAGTCCAGTGGCACTGGCAATGACCTCAATTGAATGTGTTTTTCACGTGCCACCAGCACAAGTGCCAGTCAGGTGGTGCTGGTGACGGCCACACTCAAATGGTGGTTCTTATGTGCCACCCGCACATGAGCCAGTCCAGTGGCACTGCAATGACCTCACTTGAATGTTGTTTGTCACGTGCCACCAGCACAAGTGCCGTCGGTGGTGCTGGTGACGGCCACACTCAAATGGTGGTTCTTATGTGCCACCCGCACATGAGCCAGTCCAGTGGCACTGGCAATGACCTCGTTTGAATGTGTTTTTCACGTGCCACCAGCACAAGTGCCAGTCAGGTGGTGCTGGTGACGGCCACACTCAAATGGTGGGTCCTATGTGCCACCCGCACATGAGCCCGTCCAGTGGCACTGGCAATGACCTCACTTGAATGTTTTTTTCACGTGCCACCAGCACAAGTGCCAGTCAGGTGGTGTGGTGACTGCCACACTCAAATGGTGGTCCTTATGTGCCACCCGCACATGAGCCAGTCCAGTGTCACTGGCAATGACCTCGTTTGAATGTTGTTTTCACAGTGCCACCAGCACAAGTGCCAGACAGGTGGTGCTGGTGACGGCCACACTCAAATGGTGGTCCTTATGTGCCACCCGCACATGACCAGTCCAGTGGCACTGGCAATGACCTCACTTGAATGTTGTTTTTCACGTGCCACCAGCACAAGTGCCAGTCAGGTGGTTCTGGTGACGGCCACACTCAAATGGTGGTCCTTATGTGCCACCCGCACATGAGCCAGTCCAGTGTCATCACTGGCAATGACCTCGTTTGAATTTGTTTTTCATCACGTGCCACCAGCACAAGTGCCAGTCAGGTGGTGCTGGTGACGGCCACACTCAAATGGTGGTCCTATGTGCCACCCGCACATGAGCCAGTCCAGTGTCACTGGCAATGACCTCGTTTGATGTTGTTTTTTTTTTTCACGTGCCACCAGCACAAGTGCCAGACAGGTGGTGCTGGTGACGGCCACACTCAAATGGTGGTCCTTATGTGCCACCCGCACATGAGCCAGTCCAGTGGCACTAGCAATGACCTCACTTGAATGTTGTTTTTCACGTGCCACCAGCACAAGTGCCAGTCAGGTGGTGCTGGTGATGGCCACACTCAAATGGTGGTCCTTATGTCCCACCCGCACATGAGCCAGTCCAGTGTCACTGGCAATGACCTCGTTTGAATGTTGTTTTTCACGTGCCACCAGCACAAGTGCAGTCAGAGTGGTGCTGGTGACGGCCACACTCAAATGGTGGTCCTTATGGCCCCCACCCCACATGAGCAGTCCAGTGCACTGGCAATGACCTCACTTGAATGTTGTTTTTCACGTGCCACCAGCACAAGTGCCAGTCAGGTGGTGCTGGTGACGGCCACACTCAAATGGTGGTTCTTATGTGCCACTTGCACATGAGCCAGTCCAGTGGCACTGGCAATGACCTCACTGAATGTTGTTTTTCACGTGCCACCAGCACAAGTGCCAGTCAGGTGGTGCTGGTGACGGCCACACTCAAATGGTGGTTCTTATGTGCCACCCGCACATGAGCCAGTCCAGTGGCACTGGCAATGACCTCGCTTGAATGTTGTTTTTCACGTGCCACCAGCACAAGTGCCAGTCAGGTGGTGCTGGTGATGGCCACACTCAAATGGTGGTTCTTATGTGCCACCCGCACATGAGCCAGTCCAGTGGCACTGGCAATGACCTCGCTTGAATGTTGTTTTTCACGTGCCACCAGCACAAGTGCCAGTCAGGTGGTGCTGGTGACGGCCACACTCAAATGGTGGTTCTTATGTGCCACCCGCACATGAGCCAGTCCAGCGGCACTGGCAATGACCTCACTTGAATGTTGTTTTTCACGTGCCACCAGCACAAGTGCCAGTCAGGTGGTGCTGGTGACGGCCACACTCAAATGGTGGTTCTTATGTGCCACCCGCACAGGAGCCAGTCCAGTGGCACTGGCAATGACCTCACTTGAATGTTGTTTTTCACGTGCCACCAGCACAAGTGCCAGTCAGGTGGTGCTGGTGACGGCCACACTCAAATGGTGGTTCTTATGTGCCACCCGCACAGGAGCCAGTCCAGTGGCACTGGCAATGACCTCACTTGAATGTTGTTTTTCACGTGCCACCAGCACAAGTGCCAGTCAGGTAGTGCTGGTGATGGCGACACTCAAATGGTGGTTCTTATGTGCCACCGCACATGAGCCAGTCCAGTGGCACTGGCAATGACCTCACTTGAATGTGTTTTTTTCACGTGCACCAGCACAAGTGCCAGTCAGGTGGGGCTGGTGATGGCCACACTCAAATGGTGGTTCTTATGTGCCACCAGCACATGAGCCAGTCCAGTGGCACTGGCAATGACCTCACTTGAATGTTGTTTTCACAGTGCCACCAGCACAAGTGCCAGTCAGGTGGTGCTGGTGACGGCCACACTCAAATGGTGGTTCTTATGTGCCACCGCACATGAGCCAGTCCAGTGGCATTGGCAATGACCTCACTTGAATGTTGTTTTTCACGTGCCACCAGCACAAGGGCCAGTCAGGGGTGCTGGTGACGGCCACACTCAAATGGTGGTGGTTCTTATGTGCCACCCGCACATGAGCCAGTCCAGTGGCACTGGCAATGACCTCACTTGAATGTTGTTTTTCACGTGCCACCAGCACAAGGGCCAGTCAGGTGGTGCTGGTGACGGCCACACTCAAATGGTGGTTCTTATGTGCCACCCGCACATGAGCCAGTCCAGTGGCATTGGCAATGACCTCACTTGAATGTTGTTTTTCACGTGCCACCAGCACAAGGGCCAGTCAGGTGGTGCTGGTGACGGCCACATCAAATGGTGTGGTTCTTATGTGCCACCCGCACATGAGCCAGTCCAGTGGCATTGGCAATGACCTCACTTGAATGTTGTTTTTCACGTGCCACCAGCACAAGGGCCAGTCAGGTGGTGCTGGTGACGGCCCACTCAAATGGTGGTCTTATGTGCCACCCGCACATGAGCCAGTCCAGTGGCACTGGCAATGACCTCACTTGAATGTGTTTTTTTCACGTGCCACCAGCACAAGGGCCAGTCAGGTGGTGCTGGTGACGGCCACACTCAAATGGTGGTTCTTATGTGCCACCCGCACATGAGCCAGTCCAGTGGCATTGGCAATGACCTCACTTGAATGTTGTTTTTCACGTGCCACCAGCACAAGGGCCAGTCAGGTGGTGCTGGTGACGGCCACACTCAAATGGTGGTTCTTATGTGCCACCCGCACATGAGCCAGTCCAGTGGCATTGGCAATGACCTCACTTGAATGTTGTTTTTCACGTGCCACCAGCACAAGGGCCAGTCAGGTGGTGCTGGTGACGGCCACACTCAAATGGTGGTTCTTATGTGCCACCCGCACATGAGCCAGTCCAGTGGCATTGGCAATGACCTCACTTGAATGTTGTTTTTCACGTGCCACCAGCACAAGTGCCAGTCAGGTGGTGTGGTGACGGCCACACTCAAATGGTGGTTCTATGTGCCACCGCACATGAGCCAGTCCAGTGGCATTGGCAATGACCTCACTTGAATGTTGTTTTTCACGTGCCACCAGCACAAGGGCCAGTCAGGTGGTGCTGGTGACGGCCACACTCAAATGGTGGTTCTTATGTGCCACCCGCACATGAGCCAGTCCAGGGCACTGGCAATGACCTCACTTGAATGTTGTTTTTCACGTGCCACCAGCACAAGGGCCAGTCAGGTGGTGCTGGTGACGGCCACACTCAAATGGTGGTTCTTATGTGCCACCCGCACATGCCAGTCCAGTGGCATTGGCAATGACCTCACTTGAATGTTGTTTTTCACGTGCCACCAGCACAAGGGCCAGTCAGGTGGTGCTGGTGACGGCCACACTCAAATGGTGGTTCTTATGTGCCACCCGCACATGAGCCAGTCCAGTGGCATTGGCAATGACCTCACTTGAATGTTGTTTTTCCACGTGCCACCAGCACAAGGGCCAGTCAGGTGGTGCTGGTGACGGCCACACTCAAATGGTGGTTCTTATGTGCCACCCGCACATGAGCCAGTCCAGTGGCACTGGCAATGACCTCACTTGAATGTTGTTTTTCACGTGCCACCAGCACAAGTGCCAGTCAGGTGGTGCTGGTGACGGCCACACTCAAATGGTGGTCCTTATGTGCCACCCGCACATGAGCCAGTCCAGTGGCACTGGCAATGACCTCACTTGAATGTTTTTTTTCACGTGCCACCGGCACAAGTGCCAGTCAGGTTGGTGCTGGTGATGGCCACACTCAAATGGTGGTCCTTATGTGCCACCCGCATAGGAGCCAGTCCAGTGGCACTGGCAATGACCTCACTTGAATGTTGTTTTTTCACGTGCCACCAGCACAAGTGCCAGTCAGGTGGTGCTGGTGACGCCACACTCAAATGGTGGTCCTTATGTGCCACCCGCACATGAGCCAGTCCAGTGGCACTGGCAATGACCTCACTTGAATGTTGTTTTTCACGTGCCACCGGCACAAGTGCCAGTCAGGTGGTGCTGGTGATGGCCACACTCAAATGGTGGTCCTTATGTGCCACCCGCACATGAGCCAGTCCAGTGGCACTGGCAATGACCTCACTTGAATGTTGTTTTTCACGTGCCACCAGCACAAGTGCCAGTCAGGTGGTGCTGGTGACGGCCACACTCAAATGGTGGTCCTTATGTGCCACCCGCACATGAGCCAGTCCAGTGGCACTGGCAATGACCTCACTTGAATGTTGTTTTTCACGTGCCACCAGCACAAGTGCCAGTCAGGTGGTGCTGGTGACGGCCACACTCAAATGGTGGTTCTTATGTGCCACCCGCACATGAGCCAGTCCAGTGGCACTGGCAATGACCTCACTTGAATGTTGTTTTTCACGTGCCACCAGCACAAGTGCCAGTCAGGTGTGCTGGTGACGGCCACACTCAAATGGTGGTCCTTATGTGCCACCCGCACATGAGCCAGTCCAGTGGCACTGGCAATGACCTCACTTGAATGTTGTTTTTCACGTGCCACCAGCACAAGTGCCAGTCAGGTGTGCTGGTGACGGCCACACTCAAATGGTGGTCCTTATGTGCCACCCGCACATGAGCCAGTCCAGTGGCACTGGCAATGACCTCACTTGAATGTTGTTTTTCACGTGCCACCAGCACAAGTGCCAGTCAGGTGGTGCTGGTGACGGCCACACTCAAATGGTGGTCCTTATGTGCCACCCGCACATGAGCCAGTCCAGTGGCACTGGCAATGACCTCACTTGAATGTTGTTTTTCACGTGCCACCAGCACAAGTGCCAGTCAGGTGGTGCTGGTGACGGCCACACTCAAATGGTGGTCCTTATGTGCCACCCGCACATGAGCCAGTCCAGTGGCACTGGCAATGACCTCACTTGAATGTTGTTTTTCACGTGCCACCAGCACAAGTGCCAGTCAGGTGGTGCTGGTGACGGCCACACTCAAATGGTGGTTCTTATGTGCCACCCGCACATGAGCCAGTCCAGTGGCACTGGCAATGACCTCACTTGAATGTTGTTTTTCACGTGCCACCAGCACAAGTGCCAGTCAGGTGGTGCTGGTGATGGCCACACTCAAATGGTGGTCCTTATGTGCCACCCGCACATGAGCCAGTCCAGTGGCACTGGCAATGACCTCACTTGAATGTGTTTTTCACGTGCCACCAGCACAAGTGCCAGTCAGGTGGTGCTGGTGACGGCCACACTCAAATGGTGGTTCTCATGTGCCACCCGCACATGAGCCAGTCCAGTGGCACTGGCAATGACCTCACTTGAATGTTGTTTTTCACGTGCCACCAGCACAAGTGCCAGTCAGGTGGTGCTGGTGACGGCCACACTCAAATGGTGGTTCTTATGTGCCACCCGCACATGAGCCAGTCCAGTGGCACTGGCAATGACCTCACTTGAATGTTGTTTTTCACGTGCCACCAGCACAAGTGCCAGTCAGGTGGTGCTGGTGACGGCCACACTCAAATGGTGGTCCTTATGTGCCACCCGCGCACATGAGCCAGTCCAGTGGCACTGGCAATGACCTCACTTGAATGTTGTTTTTCACGTGCCACCAGCACAAGTGCCAGTCAGGTGGTGCTGGTGACGGCCACACTCAAATGGTGGTCCTTATGTGCCACCCGCACATGAGCCAGTCCAGTGGCACTGGCAATGACCTCGCTCGAATGTTGTTTTTCACGTGCCACCAGCACAAGTGCAGTCAGGTGGTGCTGGTGACGGCCACACTCAAATGGTGGTTCTTATGTGCCACCCGCACAGAGCCAGTCCAGTGGCACTGGCAATGACCTCACTTGAATGTTGTTTTTCACGTGCCACCAGCACAAGTGCCAGTCAGTGGTGCTGGTGACGGCCACACTCAAATGGTGGTCCTTATGTGCCACACCGCACATGAGCCAGTCCAGTGGCACTGGCAATGACCTCACTTGAATGTTGTTTTTCACGTGCCACCACAGCACAAGTGCCAGTCAGTGGTGCTGGTGACGGCCACACTCAAATGGTGGTTCTTATGTGCCACCCGCACTGAGCCAGTCCAGTGGCACTGGCAATGACCTCACTTGAATGTTTGTTTTTCACGTGCCACCAGCACAAGTGCCAGTCAGGTGGTGCTGGTGACGGCCACACTCAAATGGTGGTCCTTATGTGCCACCCGCACATGAGCCAGTCCAGTGGCATTGGCAATGACCTCACTTGAATGTTGTTTTTCACGTGCCACCAGCACAAGTGCCAGACAGGTGGTGCTGGTGATTTTTTGTCGCCAATGCTGCACTTTCCTGCATCACCTGTTTCAACATACCTGTAACAAGGTGGTGAGCTGGCAGAAACATTAGCATGCCGGGCGAAATGCTTAGAGGTATTTCGTCTGCTGTTATGTTCTGAATTCAAATTCTGCCGAGGTTAACTTTGTGTTTCATCCTTTCGGGGTCGATTAAATAAGTACCAGTTACGCACTGAGGTCGATGTCATTGACTTAATCCCTTTGTCTGTCTGTGTTTGTCCCCTCTACATTTAGCCCATCGGTTGTCAAGCAATGTTGGGTGGGGGGACAAACACAGACACATAAATGCATAAATATACGACGGGCTTCTTTCAGTTTCCATCTACCAAATCCACAACAACACACACATATATATATATATATAAATACACACACACACATACATTTATATATATATATATATTATATATATATATATATATATAATACACACACTATATACATTTATATATAAATGTAATACACACACACACACATATATATAAATGTAAATACAAACACACATACATTATATATATATATATATATATATATATATATATAATATATATATATATATATATATATAAGTTATGAAACAATGGAGTTGAAGCTACGTAGCTTCAACCGTGTTCTTTCTGATGTGAATTTGCTACCCAGGTATCGGTTATCTTTCGAATTATCCTTAATAAGATAATTCATTCAACTACTCAAATATATATATTTAAATACACACACACACACACACACACACCTGTATGTAATCAAGATATAAAGACTGGAGAGATTTATCCATCTTCAGAATTTGTTTATTACAGTATTTTTCTCATGAAATTTGCACCAAATTCCCAGTGGAGAATAATGCTTTGATAATTATATTTCAAAGATCTACAATTTCCCATTCTTCTTCGTGAAGTCTTCATTGTATACCCTGCATGATGTATGAACCCAGTGAAGCAAACTCAGTATTTACCTATCGCGTGAATTACTGTGTGATTATTTATCTAAACTAAATCTGTTCCCCATCATTCATTGTCGTTAGTCAGATCTAGATTATATCAGAGTGCCTACAAGTTACCTGTCTCAATTGCAAATCACTATTCCTTTATGTGATATACATATATATATATATATATATATATATATATATATATATATATGGTATGTGTTGTAATATATATATATATATGTAGTGTGTATATATATATATATATGTATGTGTGTTATATATATATATATATATATATATATATATATATATATTTATATATATGTATTTATATATCTATATTTTATATATAAATATTTGAGTAGTTGAATGAATTATCTTGTTATGGATAATTCGGTTAACCGATACCTGGGTAGCAAATTCACATCAGAGAAACATATGTCGAAAATAAAGGAATTTTGTTAATTCGTCGTTCAACTCCATTCTTTCATATATTTATATATATATATTTATATATATATAGGGAGGTGCAATGGTCCAGTGGTTAGGGTAGCGGACTCGTGGTCGGAGGATTGCGGTTTCGATTCCCAGACCGGGCATTGTGTGTTTATTGAGCAAAAAAACCTAAAAAGCTCCATGAGGCTCCAGCAGGGGGTGGTGGCGACCCCTGTTGTACTCTTTCACCCCCAACTTTCTCTCACACTCTCTTCCTTGTTCTTGAGTAACGCTGCGATGGACTGGCGTTCTGTCCAGCTGGGGGAAACACATACGCCATAGAAACTGGGAAACCAGGCCCATGAGACTGACTAGGCTTGAAAAGGGTGCATAAAAAAATAAAATATATATATATATATAGGTGCAGGAGTGGCTGTGTGGTAAGTAGCTTGCTTACTAGCCACATGGTTCTGGGTTCAGTCCCACTGCGTGGCACCTTGGACAGGTGTCTTCTACTATAGCCTTGGGCTGACCAAAGCCTTCGGAGTGGATTTGGTAGACGGAAACTGAAAGAAGCCCGTCATATATATATATATATTATATATATATATATATATGACGGGCTTCTTTCAATATATATATATATATATCGTTTAACGTCCGCTTTATATATATATATATGTATATATGTGTGCGTGTGTTTGTGTGTCTGCGTTTGTCTACCCAACATCGCTTGACAAACGATGCTGGTGTGTTTACGTCCCCGTCACTTAGCAGTTCGGCAAAAGATACCGATAGAATAAGTACTGGGCTTACAAAGAATAAGTCCTGGGGTCGATTTGCTCGACTAAAAGGCGCTGCTCCAGCATGGCCGCAGTCAAATGACTGAAACGAGCAAAAGAGTAAAAGAGTGCCATGCGGTGGGACTGAACCCAGAACCATGTGGTTGTGAAGCAATCTTCTAACCACATACACCCACACACGTTTGTTACTAGCTGGAAAAAAACACAGGGATACTCAAGAGACTATAGGTTCATGTGAAAGCACTTATCAAACCGGGTGCTAGCGGGGTTTGTATTTTTTTCTATTTTCTCCTTTTTTTCCCAGTCGAGATTAAAATGCCATTAGCTCACACGTATCGAATACAAAAACAAAAACACAGCAAAAACAACAACAAAGGCAACAAAAACAAAGGCCAGTCACCATAGAAAGGAAATATGAATATTTTATTAGACAGAAGTACACAGTGTCTGCGACTTCAGAGTTTCAGTGATAATGGCTTCTCAAAGACACATATATATGTGTGTATATATGTGTGTGTGTATATGTATATAGATATATATATTTATATATGTACATGTACATGTAGATATATATATATATATATATATAGACCGGAGTAACACATAAATGTGAAACCAAGGTGGAAAAAAGAGTACTCAAATACCAGTGGTAGAGTAATATGCTTTTTTTAAGCAGCAGAAAATTCAACAAAATCTGTTACTCTGAGTTTCTCGTTGCCGTTCATCAGCTAGCAAAAAACTGTCTGATGAACGGCAACGAGAAACTCAGAGTAACAGATTTTGTTGAATTTTCTGCTGCTTAAAATAAAGTATATATATATATTATATATATATATAAACGGGAAGCTTTATGAAAATAAACAAAAGACGAAGGCAGGTGGAAAACAAACGAACAATTGTATTAGTATGGCGCTCAGGAAATATAAATAAAACAAGTCTTTAACGTTTGAGCCTACGCTCTTTATATATATATATATATATATATATATGTATATGTATATATAATTGGGTATGTATATATATATATATGTATATATATGATGTATGTCTATTATATATAATATATATATTATATATGTATATGTATATGTTATATATATATATATTTATATATGTATATGTATGCATATATATATATATGTATATATATGTATGTATATGTATATATATGCATGTGTGTGTATATATATGCATGTGTGTGTATGTATTTGTGTGCCTGTGTGTGTGTGGTGTGTGGTTTGAATATGTATGTGTTTGTGTGTAGGTGTGTGTATCTGTATATTCATATATGAATATACATATGGGTAAACTCAGATATGCGTGTGTAGACACACAGATGGACATGCATGTGTGTGTGTGTGTGGTGTGTGTCTAGACCTCTCTCTGTCTTCTCTCTCTCTCTCTCTCTCATACATACACACACATATAGATAGACAGACAGATAGATAGATAGCTACATAGATATGTATGTATATGTACACACACATTCACACACACACATACGTATATCTGTGCATTGAAGTTTGAAAGCTATAGGATAATACATGAACAATTCAAAATAATCTTTTCTACTCTAGGCACAAAGCCTGAAACTTTGGGGGAGGGGGTGGTCAGTCAATTAGATCGACCCCAGTAC
>NW_021826611.1:10000-12546 GCF_006345805.1 Octopus sinensis | reverse complement strand
CTTCGTGAGAGCTAACTGCTTATCTTTCAGGTTTCCTTTACAGAAATGTCAGAGGGCTTACTGAGAGTATAAACAGTATCATAGAAGGATTTTTCTTTGAAATATATTCTGCAATAACAATAAAATCACTTCCTGTATTTTACTTCAAAATGGTGAACAAGGATGAAGTCAGGTTGTCTATGACTTTGATAACGATACATGGAAATTTAGTAAGTCGAAGGGATTTTAACATTCACGAATGAGGAGCAGAATCAAATGCTTTCTTATAATCCAACCAGACCGTAAGCAAGTTCCTCCTATGTGGCAACATCTCTGATAACAGTTCTGCTATCAAGGGTTGTACTGTACATAACCTAAATTCTTTCTTTCCAGCTGCTTGTTCGCCGGCAATATTATTACTATCAAAATTACCTGGAAGGAACAAGTATGTAAGTAGGCATGCACGTTTATATGCATACATACATACATACATACATACATACATACATACATACATACATATGTTATAATTAAATTATGTGTTATGCACCTCCTCGTTAAAACATCCTAGTAGTGTGAAGGACCGTCCGACTTAACTAATGGTAGGGATCAATATTGCATGCATATAGGATACTGGAAATGTAGCCATACATAGATATAATCTCTTGCTGGCTACAATTATGTCTCAAAGCATTCGTTGCGCCATAGATGTAGCATTAGGTGGCATGAGAATACATCTTATTTTACCTTCATTACTGGCAAGCGAGTGAGCGCATGTATTGTCCAAAATTAGTAGCGCTTTCTCCCTCGTCAGCCAGAAAGTTTAGGACATCATCTCGCTTTAACAAATTGAAAGAAGAAAACGTGAGAAAAACCATCATTGAATATATATATAAAATATATATAGATATATATATATTATATATATATATATATATATACACACATTTTATACACATTATATATATTCATTATATATATATATATATATACACCATTTTTTCTCTCCGTGTTTCTCTCCTTGTTTCTGTGTCCCTTTCTGTAGAAGAGCGTAGTCTCGAAACGTAAAAGACTTTTTCTATTCCCGAGCGTTATACTAATACATCTGTTTGTTTTGTACACCACCTGTCTTCATCTTTTGTTTTTTTCGTAAAATCTCCCTATATATATATGTTAAACCTTCACATCTTGCAATAATAATAATAGTCCAAGTGCATTCACCAATGAGTTTTCAAAATCAGCCAAAGTAGCTAGAAAAATAAGGAATCTCTGTCACTCTGGTCATTATGCCATATTAATAACTTAGAAGTGTATAACTGATTTATGGCTATTGCGACTACAGTGAGACCATTGACTACAACACAAGCTCTGGATGGGGTTTCAGTGGAATAAGATGTACGACAAAATTGCATCCTTTCACAAATCCCCTTCCCAGTTATCACCGAGCGAATTATGTATAAGATGCTATCAGATAAGCACAGGAGCATCCAGTGGACGCATTTCTATCTTTTATAACAACGGTCTCCAACCCATTTTGCATCACAGACCGGTTTCATGCGAGATCATTTTTCCAGGGACAGCAAAATCGCGTGCATTACAAAGCACAATCAAGTGCATAACACATAATTTAATTATTACTTATATAATACATATATAATACCTAAATAATGCAAGATACCTTGTTCACAGCGAAAGCCAATAGAGGAGAAATAAAACTTTGAAATTTATTCTTTCTGTACGACCCGGTACCAAATGATTCATGGTTCGGTACTGGTCCGCGGCCCAGTGCTTGAGACCCTTTTTTAGAAGATTTTGACTATGCGAATAACCTGGTAGCCTTCTCCTAAATGATAGAGACTATCTGCTGGTAAAACTGATAGACTAAACATTTATTCAAAGCAGACAAGTTTTAACATCTATATTTCAGAAAAACGACAGATCCTATGTATAAACTCCCTCACCCCTACGCTTCTTACTGTCAATGTTGAGGTTCTAGAGACGAAGCTTTATCAGCAAAATAAAAGGTGAAAGAAAATGGTAATTCAAGCAACACTCACTAAAGTTCATGAGGCAATCGCAAGACATCAGTTGGTCCGAAAGCTTACGTAACACATTCTTAGAACTAAGACCGTATTCTATAACAACATCGATTCTGTCCTTATAAAAGTTGGCGTGAATACGAACAATGCTTTCTAGAAGACAAGGCAAAGCTTCCACAATTTGTAGCAGATTTGTAATCAAATGAGGAGATATATCCCCAAAATTGGTTGCAATAGTATGGTACTTGAAATAAAATGCGGGTGCCTCAGATGCAAAGGCTATGCACTCAAAGTATAGAAACTTGCGGGCTAACGATACTGGTAACCAAACATGGTGATAAAAGTTAATATTGAATGCCACCCTTTTAATTCAGGTATCTAGCTGACAGGGTCCATTTTAACAAGGCTAACCGTGTCCGTTTTAACGAGGTTGACAAGGTTCATTTTTAACGAGGTTGTGTGTCCGTGTTTGCATATCTAATCACTACTTTCGAAGAAACGAGGTTTGTTTTTCAATAATATCTTCAT